>NC_081439.1:19677042-19851414 GCF_949786415.1 Peromyscus eremicus | reverse complement strand
ATGTGGCCTACGCATTTAATCCCAGCATTGGAGAGGAAGAGGCAGGCAGTGTTGAAAACACTGAGGTTGGCATTTACAATACATCTGTGAACAGACTTATGCTTCCTCTCTCTCCGATTCTCCTTGTTCTATAAAAATAATTCCCCTTACTGAACAGCAGGTACACTCTGCCATAAGTCAAGATGCCTTGCTTTGTGGGAAAACCTTGTTTATTGTGCCCAAAACTCTCTGGGACCACATAACCCCTCCATTCCTGACCCAGAGCATCAGCAGATACTTTTGTGGCCATGAGTTTCTCACAGAAAGTATGAAGCTTGGTTCAATGAGTTTCTGACAGCTGGTGGCTGGGGAGGGGATACCCAGCTTCATCTTGATACGTAAGAGGTGCCATGAAAAGGAGCAAGGCCAGATAATTTTAAAAATAAATAGTTTTACTTTTGGTTTTTGGTTTTAGAATTCAAAGTATATGGCATGGGCTTCTGCTCAGCTTCTAGTGATAGTCACACACTGCTTAGTTCATAGAAGTAGAAAGGAGAACAGGAATGTGTGAATGAACAACAAAGAAGGTCAAGTTCCCATGAGAGCTATGCCATTTCCAGAAGAAAACAACCTATTCGTGTAAATGAGTCCCTCCTGATCTCAAATACATCTTAAAGTACCTATCACCTCCAAGCATCGTTACACTGGTGATAAAGCATGCATACAACTTTTTGTGGAACAACTTGTGTTCAAATTACAGTATTATTGTTGCCATTTTGTAAATGAGGAAACTGAGACTGAAATTACACATTAAGTACATAATAGATGGATTCCAGAACAATTGATCAATATTTTGAGTTCTAAAAGCATGTTGAATGCATTCCTCATTTATTAATATTCCTTCATAGAGTAGCTATTTGGGATACTATTGTGTGCCGTGAACTTCTACCTGTATTGTATACCATGAAGCATGAGAGTGGGCTCTGAGTTGGGCCTCTAGGAGTTATTTGTGGATTCCATGGTAGAGATATTGCCACGTGATTGCTGCTACTTTGCTCATCACCAGAAAAGTGAACATCAGAAGATGGCCTCTGACCTGTGGGCTCCATGAATTACACCTTTCATGAGAAGTCTACATCCAAAATGAAACAAAAAATAACATTGTGTCATGGCTTTCAATTTTCACACTGGGTTATTTGACAATGCAAAAAAAAGGAACATTATCACATCTATAAGTACCTTTGCCAACACAAACTAAAGAATTCAACACCACTTCATTCTTCTAAATTTTTCATGAATGACTCTTATTTGTACAACTAGAGATATACCTAGACCCTGACAGCATGAAGTTTAGTGCTTGTAGTTCTTATTGGTTGAATGTAGAAGGATGGGGTGGATAGTTGGTACCAATCTACCTCCTTTAGTTTCCACACTTAATTAATCTAGTACTATCTAATGCTACATCCTTCACTTGGACACACACTGATCAAATGTCTGATTTCTTTGTTCAGATGGTGGGGAGGATTATCCAGGGTTTATCTACACTCTTTTTCTTAACCTTACTGTCAGCTAAAATACACATCATTGGCATTGAGAATGGGAAGTTGGAAAGTTTGGAAAAAGAGGAAGTGGATAAGAATGGTGTAATCTGGCTGATGTGGCTCTAAGTTTCCAGTCTATTATCAGAAGATTGTCCTAGTAAGCCAGTCTGCCAGACCAGATAGTCACAGTCATTAGAGTTATTTTGCCATTTAGCTTGGCTCCCTGCCATCACATATGTTCATCTCAAAATGAGTGTTTCTGGTCAAATCCTCAGAGAGACCTTCAAAAGATGACATATGGGGGAAAGGGCAACCATGCCAGAGATAGGGGAGCCCATTTCCACTGAGACTGTGAACAGATGCCCAAGAGCCACAAAAACACAAGTATCTTCTACAGAGAGGCTTAAAAGTAACTCAAGATGGATTTGTTCAATGCAGAGGAGAGAGGATAATGAAAACCAATATTCTCTAGTACTAACAATTCAGGCACTAACAAGATAGGGAGAAATTGATTGTTGGATACATGTCATGCATAGCAAGAGGAAAGAACAGAGAGAAGATGCCAGTCTGTGTGGCATGAAAACATCTTCAACTGCATCTAGCAGAACTAGTCAGGACAAGACTTGTTCTCTTGAGTCAAAAAGATCTGTTAGACCTTCTGACAATGAAAGGGAGGATATAGTATCTGTAGCAGAATTTCTTCTCAACTGGCCCATCCTGTGATCTTTCATATTTAGAGTGTAATCTGTTGTAAAGTTTCATGTTACTTTATAATTCTTATCCTGCTGTGAGTGGGAGTATAAAATAGTCTAGCTGTTGTGGATACCAGTATGGACGTTTCTCAAAAACATACAAATAGACCTACCATATAACCCAGCTACACTGTTCTTAACTGTTTACCTGAAGAACTTGAAGTTGGTATATCACAGACATATTTGCACATCAATATTTATTGCAGCACTGGTAATAATAGCTAAGTTACAGAATCAATATATGTATCTATCACCGGAGGGATGAATATTATATATAATATATAATTCACATATACATGAATTTTATTCATCCATAAATAAGAGTTATTATAGCAATATTGTTGCAACTGTAAATAATAATAAGTAAACTAAGTTATTTACAGAAAGACAACTATCGAAAGTTTTTGGGTCAGCAAGATGGTTTAGTGTGTATAGGTGCACACCACCAAGACTGGTGACTTCAGTTCAATCTTTGGGACTCACATGATGGGACAAGAGAAATGCTGACAAGTTTTCTTCACACACACACACACACACACACACACACACAGAGAGAGAGAGAGAGAGAGAGAGAGAGAGAGAGACAGAGACAGAGACAGAGACAGAGACAGAGACAGAGACACAGAGAGAGAATAAATATAATTTAAATTGTTTTGTATTTTCTATCATTTGTGAGTTAGTTAGACATTTTATAGAGATACATAAAATAGTGTATGTATATATGACATAAGAACATAAGTGAAACTTTCTCAGGGACTAAGTTGGAAGGAAAAGAATAAGAAAGGGGAGGAACTGGACCTGATGGCATAGACCCTTAATCCCAGCACTTAGGAAGAGAAGAGGGCAGATCACTGTGAGTTTTAAGCCAGCCTGGTCTACATCAAGAGTTCTAGGCAAGCCAGGAATACATAGTGATATCTTGTCTCAAAAACTTAAACAAATAAATAAAAGGAGGCATAGGTAGAGGAAATACGCTCAAAGTGCTTTATACATTTTTATGAAAATGCCCTAATGTTGCTCAGTACTATCTATACTAGCTATACATTGTTAAAGTACACACTTTAAAAGTAAATGTCCCTACTACTCTTTCCATTATCATTCCATAAACAAAAAAGTACTCTGTATCCTGACTAAAAATGAATTTATCACCTGCTTCCTCTTTCTTTGCATGTTGTATTGAGCTATATACTTTGCATCAATTAAGTTGTTTACCATTAGCATCACACTATAAAAAGAAGTTCTCCTACCATCTGGAACTTAGAGTTGTGGAAACCAACACATCAAGTCCAGTATGCAAATTTCATCACTATCTTTTATTTCATCTTTCAGTGTGCTTTCAATAAACATCTAGAGAAAAACTTCTCAGGTCAGTCCCCACTGCTGGGATCTGAAGGGCCAAACAGATGACCCAGAGACTAGTTTTACAGTATATCTCCTCCAGCTGGGGGATTGTGACATATTAAGAAGCCATCTGGTCCCAGGTCTGCACTCTTGACTACTCTGTATCCAACCATTAAAGATAACTCACTTATTTTCTTTGGTTATTTCAAAGCTTTACTTTCCCCTAGCAATGAATAACACTTTCAGTTTTCTTCTGAAACTTGTTAGTTTTTTTTCTCCTGCTGAGAAATGATTTCCTAGGAAGATTCCAAGTGTTTCAAAGGCATAATTTATACACAGAACTTAAGAGTGCACATCAGCTAGTGGTTCCTGGCTCCTTTTGCTTTGCTTTGCTAGTCAAACAACGGAAGGGAACCAAGTCAACATTTTAAAATAGCTAGAGCCTGGAGAAATGGAAATTAGTTCAAATTAACACTGTATTTATTAGAGTGATTTATAAATCTTGCAAATATTGAAATAGCTAAGGAAAGGAAGTAAATTATGGTGACAGTGTACTTACTCATAGTTTGAGGTCTCATGTGGCAAAAATCAAATGAGCTGTTTTAGGCAGAAGGGGCGTCTGCAAGACATGTCATAGAACTAGGGAACTGGAATTAAATTGGACCTCAGGGAGTAAAAACAATAACCAGAAAGTAAACAAAGACTAATGTGTGTGTGTGTGTGTGTGTGTGTGTGTGTGTGTGTGTGTGTGTGTGTAAGTTTACATATCCACATATATGTATATATGTGTATCTGTGGACTAGCTCTTTTGGTTTCCACATCATGTGGTAAGATATGGCTAACCTCAAAGACCCTAAACTTAAATATTATTTCAAAAACAGTCACAATGTAATTGTCTTTTTGTACCAACTGAAGTTCCCAAGGGAAAATCTCATTACCTTATCTACTGTCTTGTGTGCAATATTGATCCAGTCAATATCAACTGGAATTGACTGATGCACTATGTATCATCATCAGGCCTTCCCACAGTGTCCTCTATATAACTAATCTTTTGAACAAATATGTCTCAAAGGCCTACTAGGCCAGTTGTTGAGAACTCTGCACCCAAGTGAGCTGATCTTAGAGGGAGATTATGATTTAGAGCTTATACCATTCCCCCAAAGACTTCTATCACATGGCCTCAGTAATTTTTAAAAAATGATTTATATTATAAAACAGTACCTCATAGGATTTCTGTAAGATGCTGGGCCCTAATATTAATCTTTAGGCTATATGCATTCACTCTTTTTCTACAATCATTGACTCTCTTGTGTATTCCATGCTGGTCTAAAAGCTCATCAACTGGGATGGCCTGATCTTGAGGAGCTTGAGTCTCTCACAAAAGATTTTCATTTATGAACAAAATTAGCAAGACATTTATTAAAACACAGGAACAAATACGTAAATGGGAAATAGTGAGAGAATAGTGGGCAATGAAGTTCATTTAACTTCAGGACAAAAAAAAAACCCCCTGGAAATGTGATTTTTGTTTTGTTCTAACTTTATACCGAAAATACTAGAAAGAACATATATGAAATCTACATATATTGTGTAGGATAGGACTCTACCAAAGAGCTAACCCTTTTGCAAGTCTGCTTCAGAACGGAGGTATGTAACATAGCTGCACCCAAGCAAGAACCCTTAAAAACAATTCAAAACTGCACTAGCTGGTCCTGTTATTTCCTTTTCTCACCCTATTCAGTCTGTATAATGTTACCTACATGTATGCTTTCAGGGCTGGCCATTTGGTATTGAATAACCAATCGGTGTGCTCATCCCTGGGGAAGACTACTTCTCCCACTCTTGGCATTCCTTAGTTGCCATAAGTTCTTTGTGTAGGGTTGCAGCTTCCTGGGCTTTCTGTCCTCCATTCTACTCCTGTCCACTTTAGCATGTCTATTATTGTCCTTGTTTAGCTCATGCTTAGGCAGCCAGTCATGTTATTAAAACTTTATGGGTGTAACTTCTGACATTACTAGGAGACAGAATCTAGTAACAAACTGCCTGTACCTCTGATTCTTACAATCTTTATGTCCACTATTCCATAATGGTTCCTGAACCTTAGGTGCGGGACTTGTTTGTAGATGTATCTGTTGGAGCTGGGGTCCACAACTCTTTATTTTGATTGGTTATGGTTTCCTGTAATGGTCTTCATCTCTTGCACAGAAAAGTTTCCTTGGTGAGAGGTGAGGACTAGTATCTTTCTAATTAACCAACTATAATATGTAATTTGTTCCTAAATGAAAGTACTATTTTATTCTTCAATAGAAACATCTAAATTTTTTCTAGGACTTCTCTGCATTCTGAATTAAAGTCTTCTAAGTAAGAATTTTTTGGATGCTTTCATTAAAACATGATGTATTTTTATCATGTTTCCTTCTCATGAAATATTTCAAAGATTGATGGTGATTTTCTAGTTTATTTGGGATGTTTTGTCTTTCAGGCTTGTATTTTCTAAGCTTAATATAGATTTCTCTTAACACCCACAGTGAGGCACTAGAAGCAAAAGCTTAAGTTACTATCCTTCATACTCTTTCCTTAGATAACAGGTTCTCAAACTTTAGAATGCATATAACACTTGGTGAAGTTATGAGATCAGGTTCCTGGGATCCATTCCCCAGCATTTACGTTTCAGATCTGGGATGGACCTCTGAATTTGTATTTCTAACAAGTTCCAAGTTGGCCTGGATACTCTGGTACAGGGCTATATTTTCTGAAGCAGTTACCTTATATCTTTTCTAAACCATTTGTTGACTCATCAAGGGCTAAACTGTGTCATCAGGAACAACAGCTTTGTTACAACATATTCTGCTAAACATAGTTTTAGTTGATCAATGTATTTGGGCTCCATAGAACCTATTAAAATATAGGTCTAATTGTGTCAAATAGAGATCTCTTATATGAATATTTAAGAAAAATTTTAATTTTCCCATCAATACAAATATTTTATATTTGCTTTGCATACCAGTAGAATTTACACCTTTGGAAAAGTACCTATAGCATTCTTATGTAACTTGTGCCTTTAAAGAATACAAAGTAGTAATAAACAGCATAACATTGACTCCCTTCCTTGCTGAACAGGTGATTTTAACATAATAGCTTTAACAGGTTTAGGATTGGCACCATAATTTTAAAATCACCCTTAACTGCAATAAAATATACATAATACAGAATTCACGATCTTAATCACCTTTAAGTGTGCAGTTCAGTGGCATT
Organism: Peromyscus eremicus; assembly: GCF_949786415.1. NCBI lineage: Eukaryota > Metazoa > Chordata > Mammalia > Rodentia > Cricetidae > Peromyscus > Peromyscus eremicus. Next base: position 19,844,546 of record NC_081439.1, on the reverse strand, counting down.
AGGTACATTCACATTAATCTGCAACCATTATCATCATCAGTTCTAAAATTATTTTCAGCCTGTAAGACTCAAACTCATACCCACTAAATATACTACCCACTCCCCACTTTCCAGCCACAGTGGAACTATCAAGGTATTTTCTGTCTTCATGAATTTGCTAAAATTTCTTGAAGTAGTTAAATGAATAAATGCAAACTGACTGTGATGTTAAGCCAGCATTATAAGTTACAAGAAGGTAGAAAAGATGAATGAGTAGAGGATTTACCAAAGCTAGTAGCAAAAGCTGGTGTCAATATCCTACTGACTACTGACTGCTAAGAAGTGTTCCCTAACATCGTCTCCTCCCCTTCCCACATCGAGCATCTTGTTTCTTACCAGATGCTAAATGGCCTTTGTAACATTCACCTCTTTAGATTTAAACATTCTAGCATTCCATTAATACAGCAGAGCATCAATTTAGTATGGAGCCCTTCATTCTTTTCTTTTCTCATCATCTTTGAAACTCTAAACTTACTGAAGATTATTAGTAGGCTCATGTATAAAAAAATAAACCTAGAAACAGCCGAAGCCGACTGATAACTCAGGCCAGGTTTTTGAGGTCACAGCACAGGAGTGAGCCAGCATTCCTCTGGATGTCTAGATGAAGAGTTCAAAGAAAACAGCTAGCACACTCTAACATTAGTAAATCTCCAGGCCAAAGGTACATGGTTCAGGAAATTAATAATCTCTGAGTGACATCCGATGAGTTCTTTCAAAGACATTTGCCTCCACCCTGCCCGAACCCTTGACCTACAGTTCTCTCCTTACAAAATAAGTGAGGCCCATTTTAGTGACTTTTTCATTAAATCTTGGCTTCTCTGTCTAAGAAGAAACCTTGAAAACATAAGATAATCAATTTGCATGTAAGCCTTTTTGAAAAAGTCAAATATTTTGAATCTTTCAACTTCATATTATTGATTTTAGAGCAGTTTGCTTAAAAAAAAACTGAGAAGTTCAAAAGAAAGCAAAACAACATTTCATGAGTCCAAATTGAGTTTTATATTTCAATGATGTGCTTCTCCGTAGTAATGTAGATTACATTGCTATTGATAATAATTAACCCAAAGTGAAAATTTGTGTGTAGCTATAAATTTACTCTTGAAAGTTTAGCTCTGGGTTAAGTTGTGTGATACACTGTAGCTAAAGAGAAAATGCTGTGGGATGTTCTGTATGTTAAATGTATTGCTCTGTTTGGTTAATAAATAAAACACTGATTGGCCAGTAGCCAGGCAGGAAGTATAGGCAGGACAAAGAGAGAGGAGAATTCTGGGAAATGGAAGGCTGAGTCAGAGAAGAGGCTGCCAGCCGCTGCCATGAGAAGATGTTAAGATACCGGTAAGCCACAAGCCACGTGGCAAGTTATAGATTAATAAAAATGGGTTAATTTAAGATAGAAGAACTAGATAACAAGAAGCCTGCCACGGCCGTACAGTTTATAGGTAATATAAGTCTCTGTGTGTTTACTTGGTTGGGTCTGAGCGGCTGTGGGACTGGCTGGTGAGAGAGATTTGTCCTGACTATGGGCCAGGCAAGAAAACTCTAGCTACATGGAACTAAGGAGCAAAACTTGATATTCGCTGAGTTCCTGTCATGGGCTGTAAATACTGCTAGATCTCATGCTTGACTTCAGCTAACAGAACTGCCACAAGAACTGTCCAGTTCCCACATGTATGAAGGAGTAATGTGTTCTTTCTCACACAGTTGATAAATTACCAGTCAGAATTCAAATTCAAATTATTCATTTGTTCAAAATTACATAGTGGGCATCTGTGAAAGGCATTTGGAGAAGATTCCATCATTACTCTTCATGGAAGCACTAACATGTGTAACTCAGTCCATTTTACAAATTATCAAGTGTCCTCATGCCAACATTAATACTCAGATAATAGTACTGTCTTTATATTACCTATGCATACTAAAGAGATGAGAGTCCAAATCCACACAGGTAGAAAGTAACAAAGCTAAGTCTTGAATATAGGCCTATTTGATTAAAATACAGTCTCTTTTGGTATTACATTGTCATTAACTTGTCTGTTACGGATTGCACACTTGAGTCCCCCTCAAATTCCCATGCTGAAACTCAGTCGCCGTTAGGATGATATTAAGAGGTAGTATTTGGGAAGTAACTGGTATGCGATGAGGTGATGAGGGTGAGGCCTTCATAGATGTAATTGGTGCCCTTTTAAGAGTGAGGGGAGTGTTTCCATTTTCTACTCTCCACCATATGAGAATATAAGCAGAAGATGGTTTTCTGAAAACTAAAAAGTAAGCCCTCATCAGATAGCACTCGATCTTGGAATTCCAGATGGCACTTGACCTTGGAGTTTCTAGGCCTAGAACTTCGAGAAACAAATTTCTGTTGTTTAAAACCCCCAGTCTATGGTGTTTTGTGGTAGCATCCCAAATTGACTAAGACATTCTCTGAGCCTTAGTTCTTCTGCCTGTAAGATGGGATTCAAAACAATTCTACCCACAATATCCAAACAGTAGAAATAAGTGCATTATCTACCAAGTAAGGCATGCATAAATAAAATATGTTGTACACATAAAATGGAATATTATATGACTATAAATAAAATTTAAAAGTTCTAGCACATAGATGAACCTCAAAAGCAGCCTTACGTTACATGGAGGGAGTCAGACACAAGAGAAAATACATTAGGTGAGTACATTTGTAGAAATGGGCAGTGGCATAGAGACAGAAAGCAGATTGCCAGCTGGCAAAGACTGTGGTAGAACATAAAGAGAATGACTGCTAATGTATAATGGAGTATCCTTTTGAGGTAATGAAAATACTAAGTATTATTAGGTAGTAGTGGTAGTTGAATAACTTTAGGGATATATTTTAAATGCACTTTAATATGCACTTTACTTTTGTTCTTGTTTTTGCTTTATTTTTGGTTGGTTGAGGGCTTTTGACTCTGTGTTTTTGAGACTGCATCGTGCTGTGCTGCCCTGCTGGCCTTTAGCCATTTATCTTCCTGCCTTAGCCTTCTTGGTTCTAGAATTACAGATATCCCACCACCTGAAGAATTCTGTACTTTAAAATGGTAACTTTTATTGGATTATACCTTTGAAACAAACAAATAAGTAATGAGCTTCCCTCCTTCCACACCAGCCATTCTCCTTTCCCCAGTGAGAGGAAAGCAGGGCCCATCCCTGTATATCCCTGTATATGTATATCCTTTCATTCTGACATGTAGTCCCCTCACCACAACCTCACATGGTACTTCCAAACACACAAAAGAGCTCACATCCTGGAAAGCAGCTACAGATCAGAAAGAGCAGTGCATAAGTAATTTTTTCACAAATGACTAAAGAGAAGAGAAAACTCAGAGATTTCTCTTAGAGAATGAAAAAGTACACACTATATAAAGATCTGTGATGAAGCTAAATGAATTTAGTTCACCAGATCCCCACAGAGAGAAGGAAGGGAAAGCATGAAACTAAATGACAAGGAGTCTTCTAGGCCACACTGTGATATTCGAACTTCATCCTGAATGTGAACATCTTTCGGAAGCAATTGATGAGGAAACACCATGGTCACAATTCTGCTTTAGGAAAAATATTCCTGCCTACTAGAATAAAACCATGAGCAAAGAGAAGAATTTAAACATGGCACAAGTAAGGAAAGGGACTAGACAATGCTGAGTCAGAGTGCATCATTTTGAGTTGAATGTGCTTATAGGACTCGAGACAGATCTTTCTGGAAGGAGGTGGGTGGGTGAATTTGGAAATCAGAGGGATCTGGTGGGCAGAGAATGTGAACACTACCAGGTGGCAGAGGATGCACAGTATAGCTGAGATTTTTAAGGGAGAGGGACAAAGAGAGACAAGAAATGGATTGGGGAGGGAATTCTGACAAGTGTCATTGAAGGTCAGCAAGATGTGAATAGGTTCTCAGCACGAAACACATAGTAACAGCCCTTGTTGCCTTGCATGTTTGTGGTTCGAATTCCAGTGCTTCTTCCCATCTACATAATTGCTGCTTAAAGTTTATACTTCCTTTTCAGCTCTGTCTGTTGATCACAGAGTACTGACAGCATTACCACTTTTCAGCATGAGCAAAGTAGGCTTAAATGATGGGTCCAGACGGACATGCTGAAATAACCTGGCATTGTCATTTGAGGCCACCAAGACGTTCATGGAAGTTGTTCCTTCTTGCTTTCAATTTTGACAAACTGCCATTTTAAACCAGTGTGAAGCAATTCATACAGGTAATGCAGACTGCAACATGCTACATATACTTGTGGTACTTCTGCCTAAATTCAGGGACAAAATATTTTCACCTGCCTGAAGCTGACAGCGGAACATAAGCATCTCACGCAAGAACCCTTTCATAGTGTTTAGGAAACAAACCACTTCCCCTTCTACTGCACTGTTTTTTAGACAGTCTCATGAAGTCCTGACTGGCCTTGAATTCTCTACATAGCTGAGGATGATTTTAATCTTTTGATCCTCCTGCCTCTATTTCCTGAGATGGGATTACAGGAAAGCACCACCACCAAGCTGGACAAGCACTCTACTAACTAGTCCATATCTCTAGCCCCATATGCCTTTTTGCCAAGTTAGTCTGGTATGTTCATTTTGTTGATGTTTTTGTTTGTTTGTTTGCCAGTGATTCCCTAGCAGCCTAAACAATAAAGAAACTAGAGTTTAATATTGGCCATATTTTAAACTGTCTTTCCAAGAAACTTTTCATTTTTTTCTAAATGTACATATCTCACAAAGAAAACCTTGCTTAAAATATTGCTTGTCTCAACATATTCAAATTGAGTTGTGGTAAAGGAATACATTAAATCAACTTTTAAAATATATGCCCGAACTTGCCCCCGACACCATCCCTGGGCACCAGCCACTCCGGGGAAGACCTGCCCAACTTGGCCCCAGGTTCTGGTCACCGGGCAGGTTCCCTTCTAGCCCCACCGGGAAGGATCCCCTTCTCCAAGACCCCTGGCAGACCCTGCAGTCTCCACGCCCTGCCCCCACGCCCATCTGCCTGAGCCCCAAGCCTCTTCCTGAGACTTAGAGGCCGGCCCTCAGCTCCCATCTTGCCCCGGACTTCCCTTCTGAAGCACAGCCCCACCGGGAAGGATCCCCTTCTCCAAGACCCCTGGCAGACCCTGCAGTCTCCACGCCTTGCCCCCACGCCCATCCACCTGAGCTCCAAGCCTCTTCCTGAGACTTAGAGGCCGGCCCCCAGCTCTCATCTTGCCCCTGACTTCCCTTCTGAAGCACAGGTAAGTGCCCTAGCTTGCCCCCGACCCCATCCCTGGGCACCAGCCACTCCGGGGAAGACCTGCCCAACTTGGCCCCAGGTTCTGGTCACCGGGCAGGTTCCCTTCTAGCCCCACCGGGAAGGATCCCCTTCTCCAAGACCCCTGGCAGACCCTGCAGTCTCCACGCCCTGCCCCCACGCCATCTGCCTGAGCCCCAAGCCTCTTCCTGAGACTTAGAGGCTGGCCCCCAGCTCCCATCTTGCCCCGGACTTCCCTTCTGAAGCTCAGGTGAGTCCCCTAACTTGCCCCGGACCCCATCCCTGGGCACCAGCCACTCCAGGGAAGACCTGTCCAACTTGGCCCCAGGTTCTGGCCACCAGGCAGGTTCCCTTCTAGCCCCATCAGGAAAGATCCCCTTCTCCAAGACCCCTGGCAGACCCTGCAGTCTCCACGCCCTGCCCCCACCCCCATCCGCCTGAGCCCCAAGCCTCTTCCTGAGACTTAGAGGCCGGCCCCCAGCTCCCATCTTGCCCTGGACTTCCCTTCTGAAGCTCAGGTGAGTCCCCTAACTTGCCCCCGACACCATCCCTGGGCACCAGCCACTCCGGGGAAGACCTGCCCAACTTGGCCCCAGGTTCTGGTCACCAGGCAGGTTCCCTTCTAGCCCCACCGGGAAGGATCCCCTTCTCCAAGACCCCTGGCAGACCCTGCAGTCTCCACGCCCTGCCCCCACCCCCATCTGCCTGAGCCCCAAGCTTCTTCCTGAGACTTAGAGGCCAGCCCCAGCTCCCAGCTCCCATCTTGCCCCGGACTTCCCTTCTGAAGCACAGGTGAGTCCCCTGACTTGCCCCCAACCCCATCCCTGGGCACCAGCCACTCCCGGGAAGACCTGTCCAACTTGGCCCCAGGTTCTGGTCACTGGGCAAGTTCCCTTCTAGCCCCACCGGGAAGGATCCCCTTCTCCAAGACCCCTGGCAGACCCTGCAGTCTCCACGCCCTGCCCCCACGCCCATCCGCCCGAGCCCCAAGCCTCTTCTTGAGACTTAGAGGCTGGCCCCCAGCTCCCATCTTGCCCCGGATTTCCCTTCTGGAGGAGAGAGAGAGAGAGAGAGAGAGAGAGAGAGAGAGAGAGAGAGGAGAGCACCCATCCTCCCCCGGACTTCCCTTCTGAACAAGAGCTCCCATCCTGCCCCGAACTTCCAATTTGGACAAGAGAGCTCCCATCTGGACAAGAGAGAGAGACTTCCTGAATCTGTCAGCTCTGTCTGAACCAAGTGTGCAGATAAGGCCAAGAACGAACCACAAGGAGATGGGCAGACGTCAAGGCAGAAGCACATACAACAAAATGAATAGCAATACACCATCACCAGGCCCTAGCCCTCCTCCAACACCTAGACCTGAACATCAGAAATTGGAAGAAGCAGAAGAAAATAGCCTTATGAATGTCATCATGAAGAAGCTAGAGGCTCGTGTAGAGGAAAAGACAAAAAAAATGTGAAGAACGCTGTAAACAACTAGAGGAAAGGGCAAACAAATTAGAAGAAATCAATAAAGTCCTGGAAGAGAACAATAAAGTACTGAAAGAAAATCAAGAAAAATCAATGAAACAAATGAAGGAAACAGTCCAAGACCTGAAAAGGGAAATAGAAAAAATGAAGAAGACACAAACAGAGGGAATGCTGGAAATAGAAAATCTGAGAAAATGATTGGGAACTTCAGATGCAAGTATAATCAACAGAATGCAAGAAATGGAAGAGAGAATCTCTAGCATTGAAGATACAATAGAAGAAATAGATTCATCAGTCAAAGAAAACACTAAAGTCAACAAAGTCATGAACCAAAATGTCCAAGAAATTTGGGACACCATGAAAAGACCAAACCTATGAATAATAGGGGTAGAAGAAGGAGAAGAATACCAACTCAAGGGCACAGAAAATATATTCAACAAGATCATAGAAGAAAACTTTCCCAACTTAAAGAAGGAAATGCCTATGAAGATACAGGAAGCCTATAGAACACCAAACAGACTAGACCCCCAAAAAAAGTCCCCTCGCCACATAATAATTAAACAATTAAACGTACAGAATAAAGAAAGAATATTAAGAGCAGCAAAGGAAAAAGGCCAAGTGACATATAAAGGCAAACCTATCAGAATAACACCCGATTTCTCAATGGAGACTTTGAAAGCCAGAAGGTCCTGGACAGATGTAATGCAGACACTAAGAGACCATGGATGTCAGCCTAGACTAATATACCCAGCAAAACTTTCAATCATCATAGATGGAGTGACAAAGCCAGATTTAAACAATATTTATCCACAAACCCAGCCCTACAGAAAGCACTAGAAGGAAAAATCCAACCTAAGGAAGTCAGATACACCCTCGAAAACACAGGCAATAGATAAAGCCACAGCAGTAAACCCCAACGAAGAGAAGTACACACACATCACCACCAAACAATAACAGGAATGAACAATCACTGGACATTAATATCCCTCAATATCAATGGACTTAATTCACCTATAAAAAGACATAGGCTTACAGAATGGATATGAAATCAGGACCCATCTTTCTGCTGCATACAAGAAACACATCTCAAATTCAAAGATAGACACTACCTAAAAATAAAAGGCTGGGAAAAGACTTTCCAATCAAACGGTCTTAAGAAACAAGCGGGTGTAGCCATCCTGATATCCAGCAAAATAGACTTCAAACTAAAATCAATCAAAAGAGATCAAGAAGGGCATTACATACTCATCACAGGAAAGATCCACCAAGATGAAGTCTCAATTCTGAACATTTATGCCCCAAACACAAGGGCACCCACATATGTAAAAGAAACATTATTAAAGCTTAAATCACATATAAAACCCCACACATTAATAGTGGGAGACCTCAACACCCCACTTTCACCACTAGACAGATCCCCCAAATCGAAACTTAACAGAGAAATAAAGGACTTAACTGATGTCATGACTCAAATGGACTTAATCGACATCTACAGAACATTCCATCCTAACAAAAAAAGAATATACCTTCTTCTCAGCACCCCATGGAACCTTCTCTAAAATCGACCACATACTTGGTCACAAAACAAATCTAAACAGATACAAAACAATTGGAATAACCTCATGTGTTCTATCAGACCACCATGGTCTAAAGGTGGATTTCAACAACAACAAAAACTACAGAAAACCTACAATCTCATGGAAACTGAACAATACCCAACTGAATCACCAATGGGTTAAGGAAGAAATAAAGAAAGAAATTAAAGACTTCCTAGAGATCAACGAAAATGAAGACACCACATATCCAAACCTATGGGACACTATGAAAGCAGTACTAAGACAGAAATTCATAGCACTAAACGCCCACATAAATAAGCTGGAGAAATCTCACACTAGTGACTTAACAGCACACCTGAAAGTTCTAGAACAGGAAGAAGCAAAGTCTCCCAGGAAAAATAGATGCCAGGAAATTATCAAAGTGAGAGCTGATATCAATAAAATAGAAACAAAGAGAACAATACAAAAAATTAATGAAACAAAGAGTTGGTTCTTTGAGAAAATCAACAAGATAGACAAGCCCTTATCCAAACTAACCAAAAGACAGAGAGAGAGCATCCAAATCAACAAAATCAGAAATGAAAAGGGGGACATAACAACAGACATTGAGGAAATCCAGAGAATCATCAGGTCATACTTCAAAAACCTCTATTCCACAAAACTGGAAAACCTAAAAGAAATGGATAATTTTCTGGATAGGTACCACATACCTAAATTAAATCAAGACCAGATAAACTATTTAAATAGTCCAATAACCCCTAACGAAATAGAAACAGTCATTAAAAGTCTCCCAACCAAAAAAAGCCCAGGACCAGATGGTTTCAGTGCAGAATTCTACCAGATCTTCAAAGAAGAGTTAATACCAATACTCTCTAAATTGTTCCATACAATAGAAACAGAAGGAACATTACCAAACTCCTTCTATGAGGCTACAATTATCCTGATTCCCAAACCAAACAAGGATACAACAAAGAAAGAGAACTACAGACCGATCTCCCTCATGAACATTGATGCAAAAATACTCAATAAAATACTGGCAAACAGACTCCAAGAACACATCAAAACAATTATCCACCATGATCAAGTAGGATTCATTCCAGGGATGCAAGGATGGTTCAACATATGAAAGTCTGTCAATGTGATACACCATATAAACAAACTCAAAGAAAAAAACCACATGATCATCTCACTAGATGCTGAAAAGGCATTTGACAAAATCCAACACCCCTTCATAATAAAGGTCTTGGAGAGATCAGGAATACAGGGAACATACCTAAACATAATAAAGGCAATTTACAGCAAGCCAACAGCCAACATCAAATTAAATGGAGAGAAACTCAAAGCAATTCCACTAAAATCAGGAACGAGGCAAGGCTGTCGACTCTCCCCATACTTATTCAATATAGTACTTGAAGTTCTAGCCAGAGCAATAAGACAACATAAGGAGATTAAGGGGATACAAATTGGAAAGGAAGAAGTCAAGCTTTCCCTATTTGCAGATGACATGATAGTATACTTGAGCAACCCCAAAGATTCCACCAAGGAACTGATACAACTTATAAACACCTTCAGCAACATAGCAGGATACAAGATCAATTCAAAAAAATCAGTAGCCCTCCTATATACAATGGACAAAAAAGCGGAGAAGGAAATCAGAGATACATCACCCTTTACTATAGCCACAAATGACATAAAATACCTTGGGGTAACACTAACCAAGCAAGTGAAGGACCTATATGACAAGAACTTTAAGTCCCTGAAAAAAGAAATTGAAGAAGATGTCAGAAAATGGAAAGATCTCCCATGCTCATGGATAGGCAGAACTAACATAGTAAAAATGGCAATCTTACCAAAAGCAATCTACAGATTCAATGCAATCCCCATCAAAATACCAACACAATTCTTTACAGACCTGGAAAGAATAATACTCAACTTCATATGGAAAAACAAAAAACCCAGGATAGCCAAAAGAATCCTGTACAATAAAACAACCTCTGGAGGCATCACGATCCCTGACTTCAAGCTGTACTATAGAGCTACAGTAATAAAAACAGCTTGGTACTGGCATAAAAACCGACATGTGGACCAATGGAATCGAATTGAAGACCCTGACATTAATCCGCACACCTATGAACAAATAATTTTTGACAAAGAAGCCAAAAGTGCACAATGGAAAAAAGAAAGCATCTTCAACAAATGGTGCTGGCATAACTGGATATCAACATGTAGAAGGCTGCAAATAGATCCATATCTATCACCGTGCACAAAACTTAAGTCCAAGTGGATCAAGGACCTCAACATAAATCCAGCTACTCTGAACCTGCTAGAAGAGAAAGTAGGAAGTAGTCTTGAACGCATTGGCATAGGAGACCACTTTCTAAATAGAACACCAGTAGCACAGACACTGAGAGAAACAATCAATCAATGGGACCTCTTGAAACTGAGAAGCTTTTGTAGGGCAAAGAATACGGTCAACAAAGCAAAGCGACAGCCTACAGAATGGGAAAAGATATTCACCAATCCCACATCTGACAGAGGACTGATATCCAGAATATATAAGGAACTCAAGAAATTAGACATCAAAATGCCCAACAGTCCAATTAAGAAATGGGCTATAGAACTAAACAGAGAATTCTCAACAGAGGAAACTCAAATGTCTGAAAGACATTTAAGGAATTGCTCAACATCCCTAATCATCAGGGAAATGCAAATCAAAACAACTCTGAGATACCACCTTACGCCTGTCAGAATGGCTAAGATCAAAAACACTGAAGACACCTTATGCTGGAGAGGATGTGGAGCTAGGGGAACTCTCCTCCACTGCTGGTGGGAATGCAAGCTTGTACAACCACTTTGGAAATCAATATGGCGATTTCTTAGAAAATTGGGAATCCATCTCCCCCAAGATCCAGCTATACCACTCTTGGGCATATACCCAAGGAATGCTCAACCACACCACAAGAGCACTTGTTCAGCTATGTTCATATCAGCATTGTTTGTAATAGCCAGAACATGGAAACAACCTAGATGCCCTTCAACTGAAGAATGGATAAACAAAATGTGGTACATATACAGAATGGAATACTACTCAGCAGAGAAAAACAATGACATCATGAGGTTTGCAGACAAATGGATGGATCTAGAAAAAATCATCCTGAGTGAGGTATCCCAGACTCAGAAAGACAAACATGGTATGTACTCACTCATAACAGGATACTAGATGTGGAACAAGGATGACTAGACTGCTACTCACATCACCAGGCAGGCTACCTGGAAAACAGGACCCCAAGAAAGACACAGGGATCGCCCAATGACAGAGAAATTGAACGAGATCTACATGAACAGCCTGGACATGAGTGGGGGTAGTGAAGGGCGAGGGTCGAGGGAAAGAGAGCTTGGGTGAGTGGGAGATCCCAGCTGGATCAACAACAGAGAGGGAGAACAAGGAATAGGAGACCATGGTAAATGAAGACCACATGAGAATAGGAAGAAACAAAGTGCTAGAGAGGCCCACAGAAATCCACAAATATACCCCCACAACAGACTGCTGGCAATGGTCGAGAGACAGTCCAAACTGACCTACTCTGGTGATGGGATGGCCAAACACCCTAATTGTCGTGCTAGAAACCTCATCCAACTACTGAGGGATCTGGATGCAGAGATCCATGACTAGGCCCCAGGTGGATCTCTGGGAGTCCAATTAGCGAGAATGAGGAGGGTTTATATGAGCGAGAATTGTTGAGACCAAGGTCGGATAAAGCACAGAGACAAATAGCCAAACAAACGGAAACACATGAAATATGAACCAATGGCTGAGGGGTCACCAACTGGATCAGGCCCTCTGAGTGGGTGAGACAGTTGATTGGCCTGATCTGTTTGGAAGGCATCCAGGCAGTGGTACCGGGTCCTGTGCTCAGTGCATGAGTCGGCTGTTTGAAACCTGGGGCCTATGCAGGGTCGCTTGGCTTGGCCTGGGAGAAGGGGACTGGACCTACCTGGACTGAGTCCACCAGGTTGATCTCAGTCTGTGGGGAAGGCTTTGCCCTGGAGGAGATTGGAATGGGGAGCGGGCTGGGGGGAAGGTGAGGGGGGCAGGAGAGGGGAGAACAAGGGAATTTGTGGCTGATATGTAGAACTGAATTGTATTGCAAAATAAAAATTTATATATATATATATTGCCCATTAAGGACACATTCAGATGTGATTGAGCACTTAAACTCCTCCTGGTAAATGCAAGCCCTGCTTAAATATCTCTGATTATCACCTCTGATGGGCTGTCAGTTTCACCAGAACCTAATGGAACCCCAAATTTTGTCTTTCGTTCTGCTTGAAAATCCTGAACTGGGAAGCACACAACCATCTGGTTCCCCTTTAGAATTGCTGTGTATTAGAATACACAATCACACATGATAAAAGAAAATGTAGGAAACATATGATTCAGGGGACCCAAAGTATTTGAATGATTACACCAAGAGCCACTTTTAGCTCATTTTCTATATGAACAGAAAAATGCTGCAAAGTCATTTGCAACTGTAGATTTGTTTGCCCAGCATGATTGCACTCATAATCCATTCTTTTGATGTTAAATCAGAAAGTGACAGTGAGACAGACTAACCATAAATCAACAGGTTACAGCCGGGTTTTCTGGCATTCTTCTGTCAGACTGTCATGTCCACCAGCACATATTGAGGCAATTCCATAAATTGGGTTATCTGGGAAAAAGGAGAAGTGGACAAGAAGAAACAGAGTGGGGGTGAGGAGGAAAGCTCAAAGAAGTTCAAAATTCCTGATAAGAATCAAGACGCCTCTACTCATATGATTTACTATATCCCCAGTTTCATCTACCCTTGGAGATAACTTGGCTCCAGATTTTCCAGGATATATATTTTGAACTCAATTGCATGCAATCAGAGCGTGGTATAACTTATCTACCTTGATTGCATGAGAAAATAATGCTCCTTTCCCACATATATTTTATTTGCTTCACAGAGTAGTATCTTCATGTGTTCTCTCAAGCCCAGATTCCTAAGACTCCTACATTAGCATACCTTTTACTTAAAAATTATTTATTTGGTACTGAACATATGCTAGAAATGTTCTTAAGGCTTGTAACTATGTAGGTTGTGTAGTGCTTGCTTGCTGCCATATTCCCAACCACTATGGCCATTGACTCTAACCCTCTGAAACCATAAGCTCCCAATTAAATGCTCTCTAAGTTGCCTTGTTATAGAAAAGTAACTAGGACAGAGGAGAAATGAGGAGTTGATATGATAAGAATGTTATACATAAGCCTGAAATTATCAAAGAATGAGCTCTTAAGGGAAAAAGAACATTGCTGAATGGCATTGTTCAGAATGCAAATGACAAAGAAAGCACTAGTAAATTTTGAGGACAGCTCAGTAAAATTTGTCCTACCTAAACAAAGATAAGATAGTCTCTATTTTATTATTTTATGTGCACAGGTGTCTTGTCTTCATATATGTCTATGCACCTATGCATGTGGAGCTCCAGAAGGCCAGAAAACAGTGTTGCAACCCCTGGAACTGGAGTTGCAGACATTTGTGAACTTCCATATGTGTGCTGGAAATATAACCCAAGTCCAAAGAGAAAATTATTCTGTAAAAATGAAAACACGGCAATTTATCAGATTACAGTGAAAGAACTAACTTTTTTATTATCAGTACCTGAGAATGAAATGAGAAACTATACCGCACAAAAGGGTATAAACCTAAAATTCAAGAGAAAGGGTGAGGTCTGAATTGCATGGCATATACATAAAACTAATTATATGTAATTTATGTTTGCAAAGACAGAGGAAAAGATGGCAAGACCCAAAGATCAAGGAATTTACTATAAGATCTCCTTGTAATGTCAGAAGCTACATCCATAAACTGTTACCAGCATGAACTTTCACCAACATGAATGCCTAAAATGAGGTGAACAAAGTTGACACCAACAGACATTCCAACGTGGGCAAGGAAAAGCCTGTGTGGCCTCAGTCCTACACGAAGAACTATCAGAAGTTAAGGAATGCCGAGAGCAGGAGAAATAATAGTTTTCCCTGGGAAATAGCACAATAATTGGTTGTCCAGTGACAAATAGTCAGACCTGAAAACATACATACAGTTAGCATTATATAAACTAAACAGGTTACATTTAGAAACACACACACACACACACACACACACACACACACACACACACACACACAATGTATATGCAATAGTAATTAATAAAAATGCCACCAATTTGAAAAACAGCAAGGAGGTTTATATGGGAGGGTTTGGAGGGAGGAAAGGGAAGGAAGAAATATTGTAATTATATTATAATCTCAAAAAAATGAAGCAATAAAAATAGCTAAATATAGTATTATCATATGACCAAACAATTGCATCTTTGGGCATTTGTCCCAGAAAAGTGAAAACTGACGCTCACAGAAAAACTTAACGTAAGTGTTCAGCATGGTTGGTACATGTCAATAGTCTCAGCTACTCTGGAGAATCATCACAGGTTCAATGGCTATGCTGATAAATCAAAATGACCCTGTCTCAAAATGAAAATGTTTTAAATGTCTGGAGAATGTAGCTCAGTAGTAGAATGCTTACTCTGACTCCAAAATCTAGTACAAAACAATGAAAAAATTTACACAGCAATATTGAGTTTTATTTGTCTAAATGTACCCACAAACAAGATGTCTGTGGAAGTGGATTGAAGTTGTCATGTTGACTATATTACTGAATGCCTACATGCCAATAAAATGTTATTTCTGTGTGTGTCCTTGTAGTGTAACATTTCAGCCACTAAAATTATGTTGAACAACACTTTTAACTAAATACCCTCTCCACTCAGTCTGTCAATTCTCTCTTCCCTGTTGTTGCCTGTGTATGTGTATCTATCTACTTATTTATCATCACTTTGTCCATCCATCTATACTTCTTTCCAGTTTCTTTCCTTCTTCTTTCAGCATTTACCCATCTACCTACCAGATAGATAGATAGATAGGTAGATAGATAGATAGATAGATAGATAGATAGATAGATAGATAGATAGATAGATAGATAGACAGATGGGTAGACAGATAGATAGAGCTATATCTTGCATTGGTGCTATTCTGGGGAACCCTAATACAGTGTACTTTAACAAATGATCTAAGCAAGTGTAATGGCATATGTTTCTAATCCTATCTTAAGGATGAGGGAAGAGGACTGTGATTCATGTTTTTCCTGTAATACATAATAACACTTTTTCCCAAAAGATAAAAGAGGAGTTATATCCACTACCCAAACTCCCATGCTCATGGAACATTGAGAAAGTGAGGGAGGAAAGAATGTAAGAGGATGGGAAGATGTACAACAAAAGGCTGTCTTTCTGACATGATACAGCCATGCACTGCTGATGTCACTGCAACTGTAGTTACTGGCACAGGCCTTCGGAAACTGAACCTTCAACATTTCATCACAACAGAGAGAGTACAATGAGGTCCCACCCCCTCCCTGGGGGCCTATAGGCAGTTAAATGTTGTTGGAGGAGAGACCCATGAGTCTCCACCCCTCCCGGAGGAAATACTGGCAGTTAACTGCTTTGAGGGGAAGAGAATGTAATTTTCTTCAGTGGTGTAGCTACTGGTAAATTGGCATTGTTCTAAATTCCCCTTGCTCCTCCCCAACCACCACATGTGGACAAGCAGTTCTAATTAAACTCAGTGGCACACACAAAAGTAGAAAGCACAAAAGGAGTAAGGGGACTTGTTGGGAAGAGGATTTCAGCAGGAAAAGGGGTGGATGATAGGGGAAATAGATCAGCTAAAATTGATTATATAAATGTATGAAAGTGTCAAACAATAATAAAAAGTAGAAAAATAAATGTTTGAACAATGAAATAGGTTTACACCAATAAAGTGGAATACTACCTAAAGCAAACAGAAATGCTTAAAAACCAGCTTCTTTTACATACAACTTGAATGAGTCTCAGATTTATCTGAGGAGTATAATGTTGAATCCTTTAGGCATATGCCAAAAAGTGATATAAAGATACTTCTCAGCCATTTTTCTTTTCTTTTGGGTCAGGTCCTGTGTCATCAAATGGATCACTTGTGGGTTTTGTTTTGGTTTTTGGTTTTTTTGACCCTTTGTTCTTTTTTGCTGTAATTGCATGAATTTCTTTCTATGAGCAGACCTTAAGTCCAATTGGGCCACTGTTAGTTACTTCCAAGACAAGTGCTGCTATTTCACCCTTGAGTATACATCTTACCATGCTCATCATTGCTGTGGTTCATAGGCTTTACAGTTGGGTATGACTCTTGATTGCTCTTCTCCCCTGACAGTTTGCAAAGCACCTTACAGAAATATGAGAACTAGTCCTCAGAGACAAGACTTCCAGATGAGTTCCAGATCCATTCCTCCAAGTTGTGTGTCTGAAGTGTGTAATGTCCTCAGCAAAAGGGCCTTACTTCAAGTTCTGAGAGGCAAGCAAGAGCAATGGCAATAGGCTACATTGGTTTTATTCCCTTGGATCAACAGCAAAAAGGTAGGTTTCCCATGCCTAGCACTAGGGTTTTTTGTTAGATAGTCTAGTCTGTGATTCTTGAGGAAGCACATTATCATACCAGATTTCAAGATACTTTAAAGATTTATAGTAATAAAAACAGCATGGTGCTGGCATAAAACACACATAGATCAATAGAACAAAGTACAATATCTAAATGTGAGTGCATATAACTATACCCATCTGATATTTGACAAAGACACGTTGGAGAAAAGACAGCTCTTCAACAAATGGTACTGGGAAAACAGGATTGCTGAATATAGAACAATGAAATTAGACCCATAGCTATCTCCTTGTACAAAAACCAACCCAAATGGTTCAAAGATCTCAATGTGAACAATGAAACACTGGAACTGCTAGAAGAAAATATAGGCAGTACCCACAGTGTAGGAATGGACTTTCTGAATAGGATTTCATTCTCTCGGGAACTAAGGCCCACAACTGACAAATGAGACTTCCTAAAACTAAAGAGCTTCTGTACTGCCGAGGAAACAGTCAATATAGCTACGAGAAAGCAGGAAAGAATCTCTGCCCAGATACACATCTGATAGAGGATCAATATCAAGAATATACAAAGAACTTTTAAAAAAAAACAAAGGAAACAAATGACCCAATTAAAAATTGTCTATGTATCTGAACAGAGGGTCTATGTATCTGAAATAAAAAAAATGGCTAATAAATATCTTTTAAAGGTGTTCATCATCCTTAGGGATTAGAGATATACAAATTAAAACACCTTTGTGACTTAACCTTACCCTAGTCAGAATGACTAAAATCAAGAAAACAACTGATAACAAATTCTGGTGAAGATGTGGAGAAAGGGAAACCCCCATTCACTGTTGGTGGGAATGCAAACTGATACAGCCACTGTGGAAATCAGTGTGGAGCACCCTCAAAAAGCTAAAAATAAATCTATCATATAACCCAACAATAGCACTCCTTGGCATATTCCCAAAGGATTCAACATCCTACTCCACAGATACTTGCTCAGCTATGTTCCTTACCTCTCTATTCACAATAGCTCCAAAATGGAAACAACTTCAAATTGATAGATGGATAATGAAAATATCATACATATATACAATGGAATTCTACTGAACCGTAAAGAAAAAATGAAATTGTGAAATTTGCAGTAAATGGATGGAACTAAAAAATGTTATACTGAGTGAATGGCATGGTTTGAATGAGAATGTTCCTCATAGGCTCAGATGTTTGAACACTTGGTCTCTAGTTAGCAATGCTGTTTGAGGAAGTTGAAGGAAGTGTGCTACTGGAGGTGGATTTTGAGAGTTTGTAGAATCTATGCCACTTCCAGTTTGTCCTCTCCTTTTGGTGCTTGTGGTTCAAGATGTGAGCTCTCAGCTTTCTCTTCTTGCAGTCACACCTGACACTTATTGCCATGCTTCCCTGCCATGATGGAGCCTAATACTGTTGAAACTGTAAGCTCAAACAAGCTCTTTCTTCCATAAGTTGTCTTGGTTACAGTATTTTATCACAGCAACAGAAAAGTATTACACTGAGGTAAAACTAGACCAAGAAAGACAAATGCCATATGTTCTCTCTTATTTGTGGATCCTAGCTCTGAATCTTTAGATGCAATTATAAAACCTATAATAATCACAGATACCAGGAAAGTAAAAAAGCAACATGGAGGGAGGAAAAAGAGAAGAATTCTAAAGAGAGATTTAGTAGAATGTAGAATAGAGGTACTGTGATTATGTGTACAAGGAGAAATAGGAAAAACAGGAGATATTTTATTTGTGAAGGACAGAGATCAATACAAAGGAAAAGGAAGGAATATGAATAAATAACACCCAGGATGTTTGAGAAAACCACAGGGAAATCTAATTTCATGTTTACTAAAAATACGTATAATATACATATGGGCATGTGTATACATATTTAAATAATGTAAATGAAGTTATCTCACTTGAGGTAATAATGCTGTCCACAATTTTCTTTCTGAGAATATATCAACACTAAATAAATGGAGTTTCATAGTATGTTATTTTTTAAAATATTTTTATTAGTTCTATGAGGATTTTAGACATTTTGATCTAGACATCCCTCTCTCTTCCAAGGTTCTCCCCTCCTCTCTACCCACCGAACTTTGTGCTATTTTGTTTTCCGTCTAGGCCAATTTGAGCTGCTCAAATATTCTTGGATGTGTGGCCTTCTGCTGAAGCATGGTGAGCTTATCAGGAGCTACATTCTCCTTTTTTGTTTTTTGTTTTGGTTTTTGGTTTGTTTTGTTTTCGAGACAGGACTTTTCTGTGTAACAGCTCTGGATGTCTCAGAACTTGTTCTGTAGACCAGGCTAGCCTCACACTCAGAGATGCATCTATCTCTGCCTCCCAAGTGTTGGTATTAAAGGCATGTGCCTATTCTTTCAAGGATCATTTCTACAGTCTGTTAGTAGGAGCTACATTTTTAAAGAAACCTGAAAAAATGTGTTTGAAGAAAAAAACTAAAATATATACAGAATAATTTAGTAAAATATTAATTAGTACAGTTGACATAACATTTTGAAAAATAAATGTAAAGGGCATAATTTTAGCATAAGATATATTTCCATTTCAGCACAGAAATTTTATGAAAAATATCAAATAAAATGGGACTAGAGAGATAGCTCAGCATTAAGAGCAGTGGCTACTCTTCCAGAGGACCCAAGTAGTAGCTGCTCACTAACATCTGTAACTCCAGTTCCAAGGAATCTGATACCTTCTTCTGGCCCCTGTGGGCATGAGGCTCACATATAGTGTACAGACATACATGCAGGCAACACACATATACATAAAAATTGTTTAAATTTAAATTCAAATAAAATGTAGATATTTTCCATATTTTCACCTTATTCATACTTTGCTTCAATGATTTGATTAATTAGCTGCCACATAAGGTAATGTACATAAATAAAAGCACATAGGAAACTAACATAGTTTATTTCTTTTTATTTCCACTCACTATATTATCACTGGTTATTCAGAAACTGCTGTTTGAATGTTGTAATATTGATGTAATAGAGGAACAGAACACAAGAAGCAATTCATTCTTGGAAACAGAATTTATTTGTTTGTTTATTTTTGAGACAGGGTCTTATTGTGCAGTTCTAGATGTCCTGGAACTCTCTATATAGACCAGGTTGGCCTTCAACTTTCAGAGATGCAGCTGCCTCTGCTTCCCAAGCACTGGGATCAAAGGTGTGCACCACCATCCTCAGCAGGATCATAATTTATAAAAGCACAATGCCAGGTGAAAGAGACAAAAGCCTCGTCTGAGAAATGGCCTTGATGAGACTGGTTTGTGGACACATCTGAGGAAGATTTTTGATTATTAGTTGTTATAGGAGGAGGACCCCAGCAACTGTGTTTGTAGTGGGGGGCACACCATCCCTAGACAAATAAGCTTGAGCTGTATAAGAAATTTAGTTAAGAGTGAGCATTAGTGAGCTGGCTAGCAAGCAATACTCTCCCAGTTTCTACTTCAAGTCCTTGTCCTGCCTTCCCTCAGTGACCTGTGACCTGGAATTGTAAGCCAAATGAACCCTTTTCTCCCCTAAGATACTCTGGGTCAGAGTGTTTTATCACAGAAAAAGAATAATACTAGAACAAACTCTTCCATTATAAATCTAAAAGAAGTGGAAGGGAATTGGTAGTGACGGTAAGTAAGCCAATGTTTCTCCGAAACTATAGGTATAGGAAGGATCAGAAAGCATTCCCCAAAGCAGAGTATGGCTTGAGTATGGTTTGTCCTTATTGAACCTCTTTAAGTTCAGTTCATAATATCACCTGCTTAAAGGTACAAGGAACAGTCTTCAAAAGATGGGCTCTTTAGGGAAGTATTTTATCCCATGAACACCAATGTCCAAGCTTGCCTTTTATAGTGTCTTAGTAATGACCCATCGTCCATAGTCTGTTGTTATCTCTTGCAGTATGATTTTCACCAAACCCAAATCTTGATCTTAAGTCCATCATGCAATGCCATTACTCATGCTATACATCACAGTAAAAAGCCTTTAACTTACCTGCCACCATTGTACTATTGGGCGTATCTAGCCATTTGGTCATTATTGTAACTCGCAGGATTCAGAGCAGGGTAAAGCTGTTAATGACTTTTCTCTCCTAGTAGTCTGCATACAGTTTTCTGATGGTATTTCAGGCCACTCCACAGGAAAGAACACATACCTGGTACTCTAAAGCTGGCCAAAAAACAATGTCTGTAAAGGTCTTGTGCTCAGTTGGAGGTCATATGTTCTTCTACTGTCATTTTGGTAAATTAACATAGTATCAAAACGCCCTCTAAATGTATAAAGCTAGAATGAGTGAGATGGCTCAGTGGGTAAAGGCACTTGCTGCCAAGCCTGACGACTTAAATTCAATTCCTGGGTAGGAGAGAATCAACTCCCAAGGCCTTCATGCATGCATGTGCATACATGTACATACAAATATACACACACAAATGAAGGTAGCAAAAGTAAATAAAAAATACTTAACTTTGTATCCATAGATTAGTGCAGCTCTTATCCCTCAGCAGAGAAGCTTCTTGCAATGGACAGAAGTCAACACAGAGACTCACAGCTAGTCAAAGTAAGAGAATAAGTAACAGTGGAGTGCTCAACCCCAAATGAAACATCTATACCATTCCCTTACCTGCAAGGCTCAGGGAAGATTGATTAAGAGGTGGCAGAAAGACTGTAGAAACTAGAAGTTAGGGATGAGCAGAACAAAGTAGTGTCTTCTGGATATGATAAGACCACTGCATTCAAACTCACAGTAGCTGTGGTTGCCTATACAAGACTGGCAGATCAATACAGTCAATATTACAGAATGCATAGAAGAGGGGCTCCCAAGGCCCCACCCACTCTTAGCTGAAAGCTGTAGGGGGAAGGGCAGTCAGTTTTCTTCAGGGGTGTGGGCTCTTGTAGGTTTTCCCTACTCTGGTGGATGGCCTTATATCTATGTATATATGGGCAGTACTGATCTCAGAGGATTAGAAAGAAAAAAACAAGATGTGTGAATTTGAGAGAGAGAGAGGTATTTAAAATACATTGTACACATATATTAAATTCACAAAGAATAGATAAAATTAAAACATTTAAAGACCCTTAATAGAGACCAACAAAATAGAGCTACTCAACATCAAACTTTCATCTTCCCAAACTCAGAGCCAAACGAACCTCTTTGCTTTAAGAAGTGTCCAAACTTTGGTATTTCACAACAGCCACACCGAAAAGGGACTACAAATATAAGAAAACTATGCTTAGTTGTGGGTATGCTCATTCTTATGGTAATGACTACAGATGTGTATGTATATGGCAAAATGATCAAAATGTGCACATTTAAAGTATTTACATTTCATTCTTTATGTGTGTATGTGTATTTTGTGAATACATATGTATGGGGAAAGGATATGTGTACATATATGTGCAAGTGTGTAGATGCTAAAGAACAACTCAGGTGCTGTCCACCAGAGAAAGAGAGAGAGAGAGAGAGAGAGAGAGAGAGAGAGAGAGAGAGAGAGAGAGAGAGAGAGAGAGAGAGAACAAAAACAAAAACACACCAAGGTATCTCACTGGCCTAGAACTTAGCAAGTAGGGCAGGCTATCTGGCCAGCAAGTCCCAGATACGCACCCTCAGTGCTGTAAACAAAGTGTTTAACACCACACGGAGATTTTTGAACTTTTATTAATTTATTTTTTGAGACAAGGTCTCAGTATGTAAACTCGACTGGCCTGGAACTCACTATGTAGCGCAGGCTGGCCTCAAACTCATAGTGATCCACTTGCCTCTGCCTTTGCCTCTGCCTCTTGAGGATTAAAAGCATATGCCACTACACCCAGATGATAAGTTAGTTTTACTTTTTTAATGTGCGTTCTGAGGGATCAAACTCAAATCCTCATGCTTGTAAGGAATCAACTGAGTCATCTCTCCAGCCCCACTTTACTCTTTTATAAACACTTCTTCCATAAATAGGTTTCAGGATACTTCCTCAAGGGATAAAATTCAGCATTAGAAAATACACAGTAAAGCTATTTGGAAAGGCAGGTCAGTTGTTTTCAAATTTCCAGTAGATGTTACTGCCTGCTTTTTGGCCAGCACTGATTGGCAGACCACTCCTCATTGTCCTTCTTCTTCCCAAATTTCTGAAGGAAGTAGAATGAATCAGCGCTGCACTGAGAGCTTCCAGTCCCTATTACTGCCCTTGTGGTATATTGGTACCTTTCAGTAGGAGGAGGTATTTGGCTCTTCTGAGCGTCTTTAGTATATGAGTTCATATGGAGGACTGTAACAAATACCACAAGGTAGGTGTCCTAAAGGTGATGTGTTGCCTAAGATGAAACTGGAACTGCCACCCGCACCTCATTTCCTATAGATTTCATATCCTGGGACCATTCCCCAGCCCTACCCAGGGCTTTCCTTTTTACCCTGTGAAACAAATCTTCAAAGGGACGTTAGTGTTGGACCAATTCTCACCCTCCAGCACCTGCTTCTCATGGGGTTGCCCATCCCACTCTCAATCTTGTAGAAACCAATGTTCCTCCCTTATCATCTACCCACCCTTCCCTTCCTTCTTCCCTGGTCCACAATCAGAGACTGAGAGTGACATAAACATTTTCACAGTTGATTAATTTTATTGTCACCACCATGAAATTGGCCATGTGGTGAAATTTGGTTTTCACATCACTGACCATGACTCAGTTGCCAGACCTATGCACTGATATTTCTTAGGTCTTCAGCTGTGCTTTAAGTCTCAGAGCTGGTCAGGTTCTCAACACAAACGCAGCAGCTCTCTAAGTCCGGTTGACTCTGCTCAGGTGCATTCAGGTTGACATTCTCACTCATTTGTTCATGAATGAGCAATGCCAATGCCGTTTCACTAGGCTGCTTAGGTATTCTCATTTTGATGTTTTTCTTAGAAGCCTTTCTCCTAGTAGTCCTTGGCAAGGATCTCTTCCCCTTTCTGATGATCTAAAAGGATCACACACTAAGATCACAAGGGCACTGGTTTGGGAAAAGATAGATATGCATGTGGAGGGAGATTTATGAGAAGGGGCAGAGGTAGAGAAGGGGTTTATAGCGGGCCAGAGAAAGTCCTCAAGGAGGGGATAGCTGCAGAAAGGAGAGAATGAGATTGGGTCCTCTCACCTTCCCAGCACTTTGGGGATGAGAGTAACACTGAGTCTTCTGCGGGGCGCTGGACTTGGGTTGACAGGCAGCCTTGCGCTTCTTCCTCAGCTTGGCCTCTGCAGTCAGTGGTGCTGCATCAACACTAGGCTCTAGGGGTTTCCTGGGCACCTTTGCCATGCTGAAACTTTGCAGTAGCTTATCCCGGAGCTCTGAGCACCCTGCTTAGCTACCCTGCCAGAACAGGAGAGGGCCACACCCTTCAGTCCTGATTGTTCAACAAAGTCCTTAGCCAATAGCGACTAAGGAGTGCCTGAGACTTCACAATGACCCACCTCTGACACATTTGAGAATGAAGGCAATCTAATGCAGGCTGCCTGAGAATCCCAGATATGCCTTACACCTTGATGAGGGAGGCAACATACTAGAATTACAAAGTCTAGTTGGAAACGGGAGGCTTTACTTAAAACTTCTGCAAGAGAAATCTCTTATGCTTCCTCTTTTCTTCATATATCCAAGTTAGACCGTGTCGAACTTCTCAGAGAGTTTGCTAATTCAAACCTGTACTTCTGGTTGCATTGACTTTCCCTTGATCTTCTGAGAGTATTTTAAATATTATATCTAATTACTATCCAAAGTAATAGGAGCTTCGTAAGAGTGCATCGATATGAGGATCATCCTACAAACAGAAAAACAAAACAAAACAAAACAAAAAAATATGTCTCATTAAGACATGTCCTTACTACCATAACAGCAAAATACATGTGTCCTATAAATAACTATAAACTTAACTATTACAATTTGGCATCTAAGACTGACTATTTTTTAATTCCTAGTTTAAAATAGATGTTTTTTTTTCTACCTGCCTTTTCACTTACAGACAGGAAATGGGGTGAACTACCCTCTATTCAAGGTTATATGTTCATTTGCCTGCATTATTGAAATCTATCACACTATATTTTATGAGATTCTGTCCCTTCCATTGTATTCATTTTTCCTTTTTACTAGGACTATTTGTCTTCTCATTAGGTGATCTTGACTAATATATTTGAATTAGATCCTCATACATATTTTTGTTCTTGTGAAATACATTTGTGTTCAAGTGTAGTATAATGGACTATGATAGCCTGTGCTCTGCTATCTCTAGTTCACTTCTAGCAGTACAAGATATTTCATGAGACTGCACACACCAACTTTAGCTTGCTCATTCCCATCTTCTTTTGAGGGAAACCTACGTTTGTTCAGTATCCTATGCCAAAAATATTGATGTTCTGCTCATTGTTGTTTATGTTCCTTGTGGATTTCTAAACATATCCATATGGCCAGGAAGCAACTGTCTTGGTCTTAGATTGGTGTAATTATCTCATTTCAGGGTCCTATAAGTTAATTTAATTGTGTTTTTTCTACAACACAGATTTATTGCTTACTACTCTTAAAATATAGCTGATATTATAGTGTAAGCAAGGACCAGTTATGATGAACACCTTCTTCCTGGTTATGTATTAATCTAGCCTTCTTGGCTGAGCTATTCACAGATTTCCCATGAGATGAACTTCTGCATCCTCCTATTTCAAGAAGGCAGCATGAGCTAGGAGACAAGACTTGTTTGTAACTTCACTTTCTTCCTTTCTTTCTTGATGTCAGCTGTTCTGAAGTGGGAACTGAGGTGACATTCCCACCAAGCAGCAAGAAAGCCATGTGACTCAGATCTCCACTAATCCCTCCATGGGATTCTCAAGATCCAGAGGGTAGCTCCTCTCCTACTAAGAAGCAAGGTGGCCCTGTTGGTTTGTGTATAATTTTAGCTAAGAAGCTGAGTGGTGGCTTGATCTTGTACTCACTTGTCTGCAATAAGCCAGTATTCTCATTTTCTTGGAGATGTGTTGGTAGGTCCCTTTAAAAAAGTTGTATACATACAGCATTATTACAAACCAGATAAGATTAAGCATAGATTGAACATAACTGCAAACAGTTTAAATCATGTTACACAAATACTTTGACAAGTAATTGCAAATTTGTTCTAAAATTGAATAAAAAGATATAATTAATTACAAATTATAGAACTTAAAAAAAAAACTAAATATAAAATAACTTGAGTGGCTTTATCCAGGATGAAGAAGACAAAGAAAACATCAGTGAATTTGATGAAACATCAGTGTAATTTATCTAATCTGAACAGAGACTTTGAACTTTAAGAAGTCATAGCAACTTAAAGGCTTAGAAGTTAATCAGAAAAGACTTAACTTTCGAGTTATGAGTGTCCGGAAGGAAATGAGAGTCAGAGTGAGACTGGTATTTTAGTTTATTTTCTGTTGCTGTGATAAAGCACCATGGCTGAGACAACTTCTTGTAGAAGGTAGCTGTTCCAGCTTTGACCTGGAAGTACTACCCCCATTGAGGCTTCGGCAACTGCCACGCCTACAAGGCAGGGCCAAGACAGGAGCCCTTAAGACCCGAGATCCGATGTGCCAGCTCTCTTGGTTCCTAGATCCTGGACACTGGAGGTAGACTGAGCAAAGTTCTCTCCAGAGAACACTGCTGGACTGCACTACACCTTTCCCGGACCCTGTAACCTATCCCTTTACTTGTAAGTTGCCCCACAAAATAAACCTCCCTTTTAACTATGGGAGTTGCCTTAATACTACAACCAATAACTTCTAAAGAAAGTTTATTTGTATTTATGGTCCTGAGGAGTTAGAGTCCACAATGGCAGAGACAGTATGACACCATGTAGCTAGAACAGGAAGCTGAGAGATCTTATCTTTAATCAGAAGCATGAAGCTGGTCCCCTTCAACAACATTACCACCAGCTTTTGTGAATTGAAGCAACTGCTTTCTAAGAGCAGAAAATGCCTTGGGATCTCTTTAACAAGTTGGAGGCTTAGTTGGGTGGAGTCCTGTACACTGGGCATTGTTTTTATTGACCCAATACAAATCAAACCTCTCCCTGACGATACCAATCTCCTTAACAATTATAGTCCCTTTCAGTCCATACTTTAACTATGACATTAAGTTCGCTAGTTCTCTTTTTCTCTCCAATTTTTATTTCTCTCTGCCCCATTTGCTCTTTTTTATTGCAAACTAAGCAATAGATTCAATGTTATGTTATCTTGACATTTCCACCAAAGAAATGAATCCACTATTTTTTAATTTGGCCTCAGGCAAGCTCTCAGGACATAGAAAGAAAACAGCCAGATTCTTTGCCAAAATATTATAGAAATGGACTCTAGCCCATTTGCCAATATCATTTCCTTCTGATACTCTTGATCTGGGCCTCCACTGTCCACATTGCTGTCATTACTACTGTCTTCTAGACTTGTACTATTAAGGCCCTTTAATATCTGTTTTAAGTGTTCAACTGCTTTTCTAATCTAAAGACTTCCACCAGTCTTCCACAAACATACTCAAGTTTAGCATAGCAACAGTCCACTCTCTGGTACTGACTTCTCTATCTATTACATTTGTGCTGCTGTGGTAAAACACCACAGTAATTTAGGGAAGACTTTATTTGGGCTTATGCTTCCAGTTGGGTTAGAATTCATAATGTTAGGGACAGAATGACAGCAAACAGAGCAGGAAATCTATAGATCACATCTTTAACCATACCACTTGAAAGGGAAAGTACACTGGATGTAGGGGAAGGATATGAACTTTCAAGACCTACTCCTGGTGATGCACTATTTCTTTTGTCAAGGATTCACAACCTCCCCAACAGTGCTCCCAACTGGGATACCAAGTGTTCAAATACCTGAGCCTATGAGTGACATTTCTCATTCAAACCACAACAACTTTTTTTTTTTTTTTTAATTTTTATTTTGCAATACAATTCAGTTTTACATATCAGCCACAGATTCCCTTGTTCTCCCCCCTCCCGCCCCCCTCACCTTCCCCCCAGCCCGCCCCCCATTCCAATCTCCTCCAGGGCAAAGCCTTCCCCACAGACTGAGATCAATTCACTTTACTATCATCGTTATTTTGACAAGAGAATTTTTTTTAGAGAAAGAAACATTAAAAGACATTATTAAATATGTTTTTTTACTTTTTCTTCTGCTCATTTTTATTAAATATTTATCATCTATTCTGTGATAGTTATTAATATTTAAAAATGAATAAAAACAAATTATCCAACCTGCAAAAAAAAAAAAAAAAAAAAAAACAAACCACAACGACTAGAAACAGTATTTGATGATTCCATCAGAAATTTCAAATATATAACATGACATGAACCTAAGTTTCAGGAGGCAGAGAGAATTCTAGATGAGATAATACACACACACACACACACACACACACACACACATACACACACACACATCATTCTAATACATATCATAATTTATATTGGTGTATGTAGTGACAAGAATATAGAAGTATTTTAGCGTGTATGATTTAGAAACTTGTACAGTAAGACTATAACCAATGGATCAGTTAATTTGCAGAGATCATTTTGTCTGTTCAAGTACTAGGGATAATGACCACAGCCTATATAAGCCGGGATGGCAAGAATATTTGTGATTGTTGTCTGTTTTTAGTGAATAGCCAGAAAACTTCTTAATCATTAAGTACACTGACTATATTTTTTTCTTATTGGCCAAAGAGTAGAGAAGACAGAGATTATTAATAGATTTAGAGCATGGCACATGAAGTTGAGGCAGGACCAAGCTCTTCCTCCTGCATCAAGGCTGAGTGAGGCAACCCAGCATGGGGAATAGGTTCCAAAAGCCAGCTCAAGCATCAGGGGCAGGTCCTTATCCTACTGCTAGGATCCTACTTGATGTATCATGCTTTGTTGACCCCCATGGGAGGCCTACCTCTTTCTGAATGGAGATGTAGGAGGGGGTAGATAGGAGGTGGGAGGAGGGAATGGAAAGAGAGGAAGGAGGAGAAACTGTGGGTGGTATGTAAAATACATGAAAAATTTTATTAAAAAATAGATTTAGAGCAACATGAATATATACATCTATATAGAGAGAGACATATATGTATCTTAAAAATAGACATCCAGTTTTCCTTGAATTTCCATTTAAATGGTTTCTCTTTTAAAAAAGAACCCAAGACCTCATTTAAGAATATTTGCCTTAATATGGAAAGAATTAGTTTTCTTATTCCTTTCAACAACAATTAGGAAATGTAAGAAATTTTGAAAGTAATTTTAAACTAGTAATGTATATATAAATTCTTGGAAACATGTGGTTTCTGTTCATGTTTATTTAAGCCTTATTCTGTAAGTGTTAAACAAATTGCAGCATGGTACAGACAGTGATGGGGGAGTGGTAATGAGCCAGAGATTCCACTGATGAGGAGATTAGATAGTTATAGATAAATGGATAGATAGATGATGGATAGATAGATAGATAGATAGATAGATAGATAGATAGATAGATAGATAAAAATGTTCAACAATCATTAAGGAAATGTAAATATAGACATAAATGAGCTAACATTTTACATCTGCAAGAACAACTTACAGAAACAAATAAGCAAGAAAACAAATGAATAAGTAATAAAAATTAACTATAAAATACTAGTGAAAATTACAAGAAGTTATAGCTCTATTAAATTGCTAGTGGGAATATAAAATGATATAACATGAAAAGGCATATGGCAATTTCTATTTGTGTATGAGGTGTGTACACATATGTGTGTATGCATATGGAAGCCTGAGATAATGTTGAGTGTCTTCCCTTAATCATTCTTCTCCTTAATTTTTTGAGACAGTGTCTCTCACTGACCCTGAAGCTCATTTATTTAGCTAGGATACTAGAAACACTTCAGGGATCTGCCTTTTTCCCCTGACCCAAAGGCTGTAGTTACAGGAGCTAATTTTTAAAAAGAGTTTGGGTGACCATAACTCATGTTTACTTGCTTGTGTAGCAGTCATTTTACAGACTGAGCCATTTCCCCAGCCCAATATATCATATATGGCATAGTAATTGCACTCAGTATGAACAAGAATATATTTTTTCTCTCTCTCCCTCCTCTTCCCCCTCTCTCTCATGTGCTTGTATGAGCATGCATGTTCCACAGAATAAGTGTGGAAATCAGAAGATATTTTGTGGGAATTGGTTCTCTCCTTATACCCTAAGATCTGGCCTTTGAATTCAGATTATATGGTAGGCACTATGACTCACTGAGCTGTCTTCTAGGCCAATGTTATCTTCTTATGAGTTCTCATTTTGTTACTTCTTTTCTTTTGTGGAGATGGTTTCACAGGTGTCTGTATGTATGTAAAGTCTAATTGCAGACTATTAATATTAGTTTAAATGTACTTTATTATATGTCTATTATAGTTCAATAAAGAGTTAAAGGCACAAAATATATTCAATACTAGGGACAAAGTACAAAGAAAAATATTCTCACAGTTAATAGATTAACATAATCAAATTGAGCACAAAGCAGTAAATATTTTATGTTCCCTCCTGAATAGAACTTGTTTTAAGTAGAATCATTGTGGGAGGCTGGCTCCCACTTTTTCCCAGGGTACTCTTGAGGAGAGAGGGATACGAAATATTTAGATAGAAAGATAGTGTGGAGAAGACAGACAGAAATGCAGGATAGCTTCAGGAGGACCTGGATTAATATCCACGGACCATTCTGTCTCTTCAAAATGGCTTTTTATAAGAATGCCAAGGGGCGGGGCAAAAGACCTCTCCCTAGCAAAGCCACGTGCAAACCCTTCCAAACACCTGGTAACCATGCACGTAGTCAAGCCATCCCCTAATTCAGCCCTGCTAGATAAAGCAAGCTCAGATCTCCACTAGGAAACCTCTATGGGCCCCCACAACTCATAAAGCTAATCACAGCTAATGTTAGTTAGAAAAGCAGCACAACACAGATTTCTTTTATTGAGCATTTATACATATATCATAACACTGAAAAAAGTAAGATATTTTTTTTAAATTTATTTATTTTATATGCATCCGTGTTTTGCCATAGGTGTTAGGTCCCCTGGAACTGGAATTACAGGCAGTAGTGAGCGGCCATGTGGGTGCTGGGAATTGAACCCAGGTCCTCTGGAAGAGCAGTTGGTGCTCTTAACCACTGAGCCATCTCTCCAGCCCAAAAGTAAGATTTTTTAAAAACCCAAAATTTGTTAAGACCACAGTCTGACATTAGCATGCTTGTTTTCAAATCACACCAGAATCATGGCTTTTCTGGTTGTGGTGGCCTATATTTTTAAATCCCAGCACTTTGGAAACAGAGCTAGGTAGATCTCTGTGATTTCAAGACCAGTCTGGTATATGTTGTGAGCTTCAGTCCAGCCAGGGCTATATTGTAAGATGATCTCTAAAGGAGGAAGAGGAAAGAAAGGGAGGAAGGAAGGAAGGCAGAGAGGGAGAGGGAAAGAGAGAAAGAGAGAGAGAGAGAGAGAGAGAGAGAGAGAGAGAGAGAGAGAGAGAAATAAAATCAAGAATTTGCAGGAAACTCTAATATCACATGACCATTAGTCAAGGGAGAAATAACATGCCTAGCACTGAGGTTTTCATTTGGCAACTTATGGCTTCTAGGAGGAGCATTAACCTCATGTTAAACTATTTTATTTGTATATGTATTTACAAAGTTTAGTTTTCATACCAGAACTTGATGGTAAGAACCTGTTGCTGGTGCCACATGCCTTGGACCAAATCAAGCTGGTAATGATCTGTGAGTTTCCTCCCTTCTGGTTGGCTTTCATAGTGCTGGAAGGTACTATGCAGGCTACTGGAGAGGAAAAGTCACCAACAGTCTTATCTACCTGTGAACCCCATGAGCTGCAATGATGACCAGCATGACAAAATATGCCCATGGATGCAATATTTGCATAAATGTTATGATAGCCAATTTTTCTCTGGTTATATTTAAGGACCAGTTAACAGAAAGAAACATAAGTCTCTTACTGTGACTCTGGCCAAGAACCAATGGCTGCGGAATTTATAGGCACTACGAGTGAACATACTACTACTATATTGCAAAGTGTGGATAGTATCAAATTACCTTCTAAATGCATATCTTTATATCCACAGATTATTGAAACTCTCAGACCTCATCAGAGAAGCTTCTTCATGAAATGGGTGATGGTTAATACAGAAACTCAAAAGTGGTCAGAGTACAAGTGTACCATGGAAAAAGGAGCACAAAGACAGTAAGAGCCAAAAGGTGGGGAGGACTGGGGTGAAACAGTGTCTTCTGGTCATGACAGGATCACAACACTCATGAGTTCAAGTAACTGTGGTTGCCTGCACAAAAACAAACCAGTCAACATTACAGCATGGTTGGGGGAAGGGCACATGAGTACCCACTCCTACCTGAGGAGCTAGTGGCAGTTGATGGTTATTAGGTAAGAATCAATTTTCTTTATTGATGTGGCCCCTGATAGTTTGATCATGCTTCAGCATATTACCCCACACCCAATGTACATATAGAGTAGCTTTAATTGGACTCAGTGGGTTATAAGGGAAAAAAGAGGGCATGACATTGGGAGGGAGAAATAAGAGAGAATCTAGGAGTAATTGCAGGGGGAAAATATGATTGAAACATATTTTATGAAATTCTCAAAAATGAAAATATTTTTATAATAGAAAATCAAGAATGTATGCAAAGAAACAATTTGTTCTAATAATTCATGCAGTTGATACAATATTTATAAATTTTATGTTGTCCTGTGCTTTTAAAGTATACACTGAAATTTTGGGTAATGAATTTTCCCTTTAAAATAGTTGAACTTAAGCAAAACTTTTGTTTAAATTAAACAAAATGGGGTCCTGTGGGCAGCCTGCTACACTACTGCTGTCACCCATTGGACCCTGTAACCTATAAGACCCACCTCACAGCCAAAACTTACCAATCCCATCATTCCACCCCCACCTCACCCTCACCCCACCCCCCACCCCCCACCGACTCACACCCTGGCCAACCATCCCCACAAAATCATCAGTCCCCAGAGGCACAAGCATCACCTGCACCAATGGAAAGAAGAGCTCCTAGAGGCACAGGCGCCATTTCCACCATTTAGAAGAAGAGACTCTAGATACATAAATACCACCCACACCAGTTGGAAGAAGAGCAGCCTCCTTGCGAACAGCCCTCTCCAGCAACATCAGCAGATCTTATAGGCAGAAGAATTCCAGCTCAACGGCACAGAAAATATATTCAACAAAATCATAGAAGAAAACTTTCCCAACCTAAAGAAGAACATGCTTATAAAGATAAAAGCAGCTTACAGAACACCAAATATATTGGACAAAAAAAAAGAAAGAAAGTCCCTTGGTCACATAACAATCAAAACATTAAACATACAGAATAAAGAAAGAAT
Source organism: Peromyscus eremicus (assembly GCF_949786415.1). Lineage (NCBI taxonomy): Eukaryota > Metazoa > Chordata > Mammalia > Rodentia > Cricetidae > Peromyscus > Peromyscus eremicus. The sequence continues at coordinate 19,811,264 of NC_081439.1, read as the reverse complement.
ATCAAGAACTACAAAGGAAAGAGGCCAAGTAACATATATAAAGGTAGATCAGAATTACACCCGACTTCTCAATGGAGACTCTGAAAGCCAGAAGGTCCTTGGCAGACATTTTGCAGACAATAAGAGACCACAGATGCCAGCCTAGACTACTATATCCAGTAAAAAGTTTCAATCACCATAGATGGAGAAAACAAGATATTCCATGACAAAACCATATTTAAACAATACCTATCCACAAATCCAGACTTACAGAAAGTACTTGAGGGAAAATTCCAACCCAAGGAACTTAGCTGCACCCAGAAAAACACAGGCAATAGATAATCTCACACCAGCAAATCCAAAGAAGGGAAACACACACACACACACACACACACACACACACACACACACACAACCAACAACAAAACCAAAAAAAAACAAGAAACAACAAACACTGGTCATTAATATCTCTCAATAACAATGGACTCAATTCACCTATAAAAAGACACAGGCTAACAGAATGGATATGAAAACAGGAACCATCCTTTTCTTGCATACAAGAAACACACCTCAACTTCAAAGACAGACATTATCTCAGAGTAAAGGATTGGGAAAAGATTCTACAGTCAAATGGACCTAAGAAGCAAGCAGGTGTAGCTATCCTAACACGTAACAAAATAGACTTCAAACTAAAATTAATCAAAGGAGATGGAATAGGACATTTCATATGCATCACAAGAAAAATCCATCAAGATGAAGTCTCAATTCTGCACATTTTTGCCCCAAATACAAGGGCACACGAATTTGTAAAAGAAACATTACTAAAGCTTAAATCACACATCAAACTCGACACACTAATAGTGGGAGACTTCAACACCCTACTCTCACCAATGGACAAGTCTGCCAGACAGAAACTTAACAGAGAAATAATGGAGCTAACAGATGTTATGACTCAAATGAATTTATCAGACCTCTATAGAACATTTCACCCAAACACAAAAGAATATACCTTTTTCTCAGCACTGCATGGAACCTTCTCTAAAGTTGACCACATACTCAGTCACAAACCAAATCTCAACAGATACAAAAAATGGAAATATCCCCCTGCATCTGATCAGATCACCATGGCTTAAAGTTAGAATTCAACAACAACACAAATTATAGAAAACCTACAAACCCATGGAAACTGAACAATGCTCAACTGAATCACCAATGGGCCAAAGAAGAAATAAAGAAATTAAATACTTCCTAGAATTCAATGAAAATGAACACACAACATACCCAAACTTATGGGACACCATGAAAGCAGTGCTAAGAGGAAAACTAAGTACCCACATAAAGAATTTTGAGAAATCTCACGCTAGAGGCTTAACAGCTCACCTGAAAACTCTAGAATAAAAAGAAGCAAACCTACCCAGGAGGAGTAGATTATAGGAAATAATCAAACTGAGGGCTGAAATCAATAAAATAGAAACAAAGAGAACAATACAAAGAATCAAAGAAACAAAGAGTAGGTTCTTTGAGAAAAATCAAGAAGACAGACAAACCCATATCCAAATTAAACAAAAGGCAGAGAAAGAATATCCAAATTAACAAAATCAGAAATGAAAAGGGGGACATAACAACAGACACTGAAGAAATCCAGTGAATAATTAGGTCATACTTTAAAAACCTGTACTCCACAAAACTGGAAAATCTAAAAGAAATGGAAAATTTTCTGGATGGTACCATATACCAAAATTAAATCAAGACTGAATAAACAATTCAAATAGACCTAAGACCTAACAATTTAAATAACCTCTAAGAAAATAGAAGCAGTCATTTTTTAAAAAGCCCAAAAAGAGCTCAGGGCCAGATGGCTTCAGCACAGAATTCTACCAAAATTTCAAGGAAGAGCTAATACCAATACTCTTCAAATTGTTCCACATAATAGAAACAGAAGGAACATTGCCAAACTCTTTTTATGAGGCTACAGTTACCCTGATACACAAACCACACAAAAACGCAACAAAGAGAATTACAGACCAGTCTCCCTCATGAACATTGATGCAAACATACTTAATAAAATACTGGCAAACTGAATCCAAGAACACATAAAAAAAAAGTCATCCACCATGATCAAGTAGACTTAATCCCAGAAATGCAGGGGTGTCTCAACATATGAAAATCTGTCAATGTAAACACCATATAAACAAACTGAAAGAAAAAAACACATGATCATCTCATTAGATGCTGAAAAATCCTTTGATAAAATTTAATACCCTTTCATGATAAAGGTCTTGGAGAGACCATGGATACAAGGAACACATCTAAACATAATAAAAGCAATATACAGCAAGCCTACAGCCAACATCAAATTAAATGGAGAGAAACTCAAACAATTCCACTAAAATCAGGAACAAGACAAGGCTGTCCACTCTCTCCACACTTATTCAATATAGTACTTGAAGTTCTAGCTAGAGCAATAAGACAACATAAGGAGATCAAGGGGATACAAATTGGAAAGAAAGAAATCAAACTTTCATTATTTGCAGATGATATGATAGTATACATAAGTGACCCCCAAAAATCTACCAGAAACTCCTACAGCTGATAAACTCCTTCAGTAAGGTGGCAGGATACAAAATTAACTAAAAAAAAATCAGTAGCCCTGCTATATACAAATGATAATGGACTAAGAAAGAAATCAGAGAAATATCACCCTTTACAATAGTCACAAATTGTGGTGGTATTGTGTTCCCCAAAATATTGTGCACCCTAATAAACTTATCTGGGGTCAGAGAACAGGACAGCCACAATATTAAATATAGAGGATAGGCAGTGGTAGCACATGCCTTTAATCCTAGCATTCCAGAGGCAGAAATCCCTCTGGATCTCTGTGAGTTCAAGGCCACATTGGATACAGCCAAGCATGGTGAGTCACACCTTTAATCCTACGGAGTGATGGCAGAAAGGAGAAAGATAAATAAGGGGTGAGGACCAGAAACTAGAAGCATTTGGCTGGTTAAGCTTTTAGGCTTTGGAGCAGCACAGTTCAGCTGAGAGGCATCCAGTCTGAGAAAACAGGATCAGCTGAAGAATTGGCAAGGTGAGGAAGCTGTGGCTTGTTCTGCTTCTCTGATCTTCCAGCATTCACCCCAATAACTAGCCTCAGGTTTGATTTTATTAATAAGAACTTTGAAGATTCCTGCTACAACAAATAACATAAAATATCTTAGGGTAACTCTAACAAAACAACTGAAAGACCTGTATGATAAGAACTTTAAGTCTCTGAAGAAAGAAATTAAAGAAGATATCTGAAAATTGAACGATCTCCCATGCTCATGAATAGGTAGGATTAACATAGTAAAAATGGCAGTCTTACCAAAAATAATCTACAGATTCAATGCAATTCCCATCAAAATCCCAAAACAATTCTTCACAGACCTGGAAAGAATAATACTCAACTTCATATGGAAAAACAAAAAACGCAGGATAGCTAAAACAATCTTGTACAATAAAGGAACTTCTGGAGTCATCACCATATCTGAGTTCAAGCTCTACTATAGAGCTATAGTAATAAAAACAGCTTGGTGTTGGCATGAAAACAGACACATGGATCAATTGAATCAAATCGAAGACCCTGACATAAATCCACACACCTACAAATACCTAATTTTTGACAAAGACACCAAAATTGTACAATGGAAAAAAAAGAAAGCATCTTCAGCAAATGGTGCTGGCATAACTGGATGTCAACACGTAGAAGATTACAAATAGATCCATATCTATCACCCTGCACAAAACTCAAGTCCAAATGGATCAAAGACCTCAACTTGAATCCAGTTAAACTCAATCTGATAGAAGAGAAAGCGGGAAGTAGCTTTGAACAAATTGGCACAGGAGACTGCTTCCTGAATATAACACCAGTAGCACACTGAGAAAGACAATTAATAAAAGGGACCTTTTGAAACTGAAAAGCTTCTGTAAGTCAAAGGATAGGTCAATAAGACAAATCATCTGCCTACAGAATGGGAAAAGATCTTCACCAATCCCACATCTGACAGAGGGCTGATCTCAAAATACATAAAGAGCTCAATAAACTAGACATCAAAATATCAAATAATCCAATTTTAAAATGGAGTACCAATCTAAACAGAGAATTCTCAACAGAAGACTATCAAATGACCAAAAGACATTTAAGGAATTGCTTGACATCCCTAGTCATCAGGGAAAGGCAAATCAAAACGACTCTGAGATACCATCTTACACCTGTCAGAATGGCTGAGATCAAAAACAATGAAGACAGCTTATGTTGGAGAGGATGTGGAGTAAGGGGAACACTCCTCTACTGCTGATGGGAATGCAAACTTGTACAGCCACTTAGAAAATTAGTATGGCAGCTTCTCAGAAAATTGGGAATCAACCTACCTCAAGACCCAGCAAGATCACTCTTGGGCATATACCCAAAGGATGCTCAATCATACCACAAGGACACTTGCTCAACTATGTTCATAGTAGCATTATTCATAATATCCAGAACCTGGAAACAACCTAGATGCCCCTCAACTGAAGAATGGATAAAGAAAATGTGGTACATATACACAATGGGGTATTACTCAGCTGTAAAAAACAATGACATCATGAAATTTTCAGGCAAATGGATGGAACTAGAAAAAAAAGTCATCCTGAGTGAGGTAAGCCAGATCCAGAAAGACCAATACAGTATGTACTCACTAATAAGGGGATAGTAGATGAAAAGCAAAAGATAACCATGCTGCAATCCACAGCCCTAGAGAAACTAGGCAACAAGGAGGACTCTAAGAGGAATGTATGGATCACCTTTGGTAGGGAAAATAGATGAGATCTCCTGGGTAACTGTAGGTGGGCAGGTAGAAGGGAGGAGATGGCGCATGGGGACTGTAGGGGAAAAGGGCTGGCTAAAGAAACCCACCTTGATGTGCTGTGGTTATCACTCTGTATAAATATAATGCTGATTGGCCAGTAGCCAGGCAGGAAGTATAGGTGGGACAAGCAGAGAAGAGAATTTTGGGGAGTGGAAGGCTGAGGTGAGGGAGACGCTGCCATGAGAAGATGTTAAGATACCGGTAAGCCACGAGCCATGTGGCAACTTATAGATTAATAGAAATGGGTTAATTTAAGATAGAACTAGTTAACAAAAAGTCTGCCACGGCCATACAGTTTATAAGTAATATAAGTCTCTGTGTGTTTACTTGGTCAGGTCTGAGCGCCTGTGGGACTGACAGGTGAGAGAAATTTGTCCTGACTGTGAGCCAGGCAGGAAAACTCTAGCTACACTGATGAGAGATCTACGTGAGTGGACTGGGAGTTGGGAGGTGGCAGAGGGTGAGGAGTGGCACATGTGAACATATGAAAATGGGAGGGTCGAACTGGAACAGGGACCGAGTGGCAGGGCAGGGAGGGAGATAACATGATAGATGAGGACATCATGAGAATAGGAAGAGGCAGGGTGCCGGGGAGGCTCTCAGGAATCCACAGGGATGACCCCACCTTGGAGTACTGGCAGTGGTCCAGAGGGTACCCGGACTGGTCTACTCTGGTGACCAGTCTAGTGAATAACCTAACTGTCTTCACAGAGTCTTTGTCCAGTGACTGATGGAGGCAAATGCAGAGATCCACAGGCAGGCACCAGGCTAAGCTCCGGGAATCCAATTGATGAGAGAGAGGAGGGATTCTGCAGGCAAGGGACGTTAAGATCATGATAGAAAGACGTGCAGAGATGACCAGCCACACTAGTGGAAGCCCGTGACCTGTGTACTGATGGCTTTGGAGCCCCACGGGACTGGACTAGGCCCTCTGGATATGGAAGATGGTTGTTTTGAACTGTTTGGGGGGCACCCAGGCAGGGGGATCAGGATCCGTCCCTGGTACATGGGCAGGCTGTTGGGAGCCCGGTGACTGTGGTGTGACACCTTGCACAGCCTTGGTGCAGTGGGAAGGGGCTTGGACCTGCCTAGGTTCAGTGTGCCAGGCTCTGCTGACTCCCTATGGGAGACCTTGATTTGGGGGAATGTGGGGATGTGGGGTGACTAGGGAGGGAGGCCTGGAAGGTAAGAGGAGGGAGGAGGGAGGAGGGGGATCTGTGGGTGGTATGTAGAGTGAGTAGAAAATTTCTTAGTAAAGAAAAATGAAAAAAAAAAAGAAAAAGAAAAAGAAACCCACCCTGACCCTGGAGTCCAGAACTAGGAAAAGATGGCTCAGATCAGGACAGAAAGAAGCAAAGTTTGGCTCAGTCAGATCAGAGCCCAGAGTCATCTCTGCCCCTGGCAAACTGACTTGTGAAACCAACCAATCACACACAGAGTAGCACCCTGGCCCTGGGCTCAGTGAGGTCAGAGCTATCTCTGCCCCTGGTGACTTGTGAAACAAACCAATCACAAAGCAGAAAGGTAGCACCCTGGCCCTGGGGCCCAGAATCAGGGAAAGAAACACAGCCTGTGTTTGGGACCTGAGCCAGAGAAATGAACACTTTATCCCCAAACCCAGAACCAAGGAAACATGCCCTAACTCTGAAACTTACAGTACCAAAGTAACACTCTTGGTTCCTAGAATCAGAGTCAGTGAAAGAAATGTGCCCTGGCCTTAGAGGTAGTGTCAAAAAGCCAAGAAAGGCCAGTGAAAGAAGCACAGTTTGGCTCTGAAATCAGGGCCATCTCTCCCCTATGTCCACAAAACTGACCAATCCCTGGGCAGAAACAAAAAACAAACAAAAACAAAAACAAAAAACAGAAACACAGTTTGGCTCTGAAATCAGGGCCATCTCTGCCCCTAGTCCACAAAACTGAACAAACCCTGGGCAAAAACAAAAAACAAAAAAACTAATCAATCACTGGTTGACTCCACCCCCAAGACATCCTATATAAACCGCCCTGCCTGGTCAGTTGTGGGCTGTTCTCTCCACCCAGGTAGAGGTAACTACTCTCCTGGACCCCTCCTTCCCAAATAAATCTCTTTCTCAAAAGAGCTTTGGGTGTGAAGATCCTCATTCACTGGCAAACAGAAGATCCTTGCTGAGACATCCCATAGTGGACAGTACAAGGAGGAGCTGAACAGAAGATCCTTGCTGGGACATCTCTCAATGGACAAAGAAAGGGAGAGCTGAAAAAGTAACACTTTGCTCCAGAGCCAGAAAAGATTGCTACATTTCTGCAGGGGTTTCTCTTCCGCAGAGGGAAGCAAAGGAAGCAACATTTTAGGCCAGAGAAACAGAGCTCTGTTGGGAAGCCCCCTTAAGTGGGGGCTGAGCAAAGGTCAGCTACTCCCTATGGCGGGATGCCTCAGTCAGCCTTGATGCAGCCGGGGAGGAGCTTGGTCCTGCCTCAACTTGATATGCCACACTTTGTTGACTCCCATGGGAGGCCTTCCCCTTTCTGAGAAGTGGATAGGGGATAGAAATGAGGTGGGGGGAGGGAACAGGATGGAGGGAGGGGAATCTGTGGTTGGTATGTAAAATAAATAAATAAATAAGATAAAACAGAAAAAATGAATTAATTCAACAAAATGTAGAAATATTTCTATCACATTTTTGTATCATTTCAGTCGTGCTTTGTTTCACTTGCTTAGAAAAAATTATACATTAGTTTTTATGAAAAGTGACAAAATGAGAATTTATAGGAACATAACTTTGTGCTATGAGATAGCTCAGTGATTCTAGCTCCTGCCACCAAACCATATGACCTGAATTCAAAGCCCAGATCCTAGGGTGTGAGAAAAGAACCAGTTTCCACAAATTCTCTTCTGATTTCCATACTTGTGCTGTGGAAAATGCACACACACACACACACACACACACACACACATAAAACTTAAGAAAAAAGAAATCAATATTACATATTCCTCTTTTTCCTTTTAATTTTTTTTTTTTTTTTTTTGGTTTTTCGAGACAGGGTTTCTCTGTGTAGCTTTGCGCCTGTCCTGGAACTCACTTGGTAGCCCAGGCTGGCCTCGAACTCACAGAGATCCGCCTGGCTCTGCCTCCCGAGTGCTGGGATTAAAGGCATGCGCCACCACCGCCCGGCTCCTTTTAATTTTTTTTTTGAAAATCACATGCATGAGTATTGTATCACCTTCTCCACCTTCTCTCCCCTCCAGCTCCTCTCATGTCCTCCCAATCTCTCTCAAATCCATGGTCTCATTTTCCTTTAATTATTGTTACATGCATGTATATATAAATGTATATGTATATGTATATATGAATACTGCCTGTTGAGTCTATTTGCTGTTGCTTATATTTGTATGTGTTTAGGGCTGACCACTTGGGATTGGATGACCTACTCAGGGCTCATCCTTGGAGAAGACACACTTTCCTCTCTCAGCAGTCATTAATTGCCTGTAGCTCTTTATCTATGTCTGAGGCCTTGTGCAATTTCCCCCATTAATACTGGCATGTCAACTGATGTTGTCATTGTGTGGATCTTATTTAAGTAACCACATTTTTGAGATTTTTATGAGTACAGCTTCGCTGTCATATACAGAAGACACTATCTTGCAACAGACATCCTGGTTATCTGGCTCTTAAAATCTTTTTGGCTCCTCTTTTGAAGTGTTCTCTGAGCTTTAGGTGTAAGAGTTGTGTTATAGGTGTATTATTTGGGGCTGGGAATCCAATAGCCAAGTTGTTCTCTGTATTTTAATCAGTTGTGGCTTTTTGTAATAATTTCTGACTGCTGAAAAAAGAAGCTTCTTTGATGAGAAGTAAGGACTACACTTATCTGTGAGTGTAAGAATAAATATTTAAAATATAGCTGGGAATTATAGTGGCTTAGAAAAGCAGTTCTACTCTGGAGTCCAAGATCTCCTCCCCAGATACTAGTTGGGTAGGTGTACAGTACCAAACAGGAATTCTCTTTTATTGGGCAGCCTTAAATCCAATTAAGATGCCTGTTGGTTACCTCCAAGATCTAAGTGCTACTATTGAATCCTTGGGTTTGTCTTGTTACACTTGCCATTGCTGTGGTTCTTTGGCTTCGCTTGGAATGACTGTTGACTGTTTTTCTTTCTTGGAAGCTTGCCAAGATCTTCCCACCTTGGGATCTTGGCAGCACTTTCAGATACTGTGAGAGCCAGTCCTCAGGGAAGATGTTACCAGGTCATTTATTATTCAGTTCCTTTAAGTTTTGTGTGTAGTGTCCTCAGCAATAGGATCTTATCTTCAAGTTCTGGGAAGCAACCAAGGACTATAACAATAGCCTAAAATATTTTGGGAACCCCTTCAACAACCTTGACCTTGAGGGAAGCTTGATACTGAGGATCTTGTTATTCTATAACTCTTGGGAGAAGATTATGACCCCAAATAGCTTCACTATAAATATTTGTATCTATGTATACATATATATATATATATATATATATATATATATATATATATATATAGGTGTGTGTGTGTTGTGTATGTACATATATATATACATATGTATGTATGTGTATGTATTTTTAACTAAACATAATGTATTTCCCTATGACTTTCCCCAACATTGTTAGTGTTATTTTTCCATCCTCCATTCTTCTCCCTTCATATTGCCCTCCTCACTTCCCAGTTGCATTTCTCTGCCTGGTTCTTTCTATTTCCCACATTATAGCACCTGTGCCCTACTATCCCTCTCTCTAGAGCTCTATTTCTGCCAGTATAATACTTTTTATTATTATAGCTCTGTGACATAGTTTGAAATGTACATTGGTGATCGCTCAATCATTGATCTTTTTGCTCAGGATTGTCCTGGCTATGTGGGGTCTTTTTTCCCTACTTCTGTGAAGGGCTTTGGAATTTTGACTCGGGTTGCATTGATTCTATAGATTGGTTTTGGTATACTGATCATTTTCACAATATTAAATTAAATTAATAGGCATCCAATGTCTTTGTCTGCTGTCTTTCTTGACCTTTTTCTTCAGAGATTTAAATTTTTCATTATAAAGATCATTTACCTCCTTGGTTAGAATTTTTCTTAGATATTTTTGAAGCTATTGTGAATGAGAGTCTTCATAATTTCAGCGAGTTTGTATTGGTATATAGAAAGACTACTGGTTTCTGTGAGGGAATTTTTTAATCTTGCCAGTTTGTTAAAAATGTTGATCATGCCAGGCGGTGGTGGTGCGCGCCTTTAATCCCAGCACTTAGGAGGCAGAGGCAGGCGGATCTCTGTGAGTTCGGGGCCAGCCTGGGCTACAGAGTGAGTTCCAGGAAAAGGCACAAAACTACACAGAGAAACCCTGTCTCATAAAAACCAAAAAAAAAAAAATGTTGATCATTTGTATACTTTTCTGCTAGAGTATTTTGAATGTTTTATGTATAATATGATCTGCAAACAGGAATAATTTGACTTCTATATCTATTTGTATCACTCCAATTTACTCTTATTACTTACAGCTCTGCTTCAAGCACTACATTGAAAAGGAGTGCAGTCCGTCTCATTCTGGATTGAATTTTAAATCGTATTTCATTAGATTTTTCTCAATTTTGATTCTTTTTTGTACTCATTATACTATCATTAATAATTTTGGAACCTATATTTGGACATTGGAACATGTGTAATAGAGTAGCACAGGTTGGCAATAAACTTATTTTGGAGCTGTATTGTCTTCAAGGAGAAGAAAAACATTCTGGAAAATGTAAAAAAAAATTCATGATACTTGGTAGGGAAGATAGACACTTCAAAAAACTCCTAAGGTCAATGTTCACTTGTTTGTGGCCTGGCAGATCACAACCTCCCAGACCATGTTCCACCTAAAATATCTTATTGAACAAGTCTAATCAGTGCTACAGTTGTGAGTTCAAATCACCTTTGTTTTCCCTGGAATTGTACTGCCATTTTTAATAGGATGATATCTTGGGCTCCCCTGAGGCCAAGTGGAGCCTTTAAGTGGACTATGTCACAAAGTGGGATGCAACAAACACTTCAAGGAGGTAAGGGTCCACAATGTCTAAGGTTGAGGCTGGTACTGCTGTCCAAACACCTCACATCATGTAGTATTTCCTACCTGAACCCAGAAACCATTCCCCCAAACCCAGTCCCTGCCAAATACACATGGAAACATCAGCCCTTTCTACTCCCACATCCTGCCCCATGAAATAAAGCATCAGGAGCATGTTCATCCCTGTGGGTGCCAACATTGCAGATCCTTCAGCATCAGCTTACAGGTAGACCTGTTGTCAGACTCCCAGACCTGTAGAAACCAATGTCCCTCTCTTACCAGACCATCTCCCCACCCTTCTTCCCAAGAGTCCACCACAGAACACAGGGAAACTCATCTGCTGTCATCCGATTGCTTTTATTTTCAGCACCATAAGAGGACTCTGTGGTAATGGTCAAGGTAACTGTCAATGTCCATGACTGGACATGACTCAGCGCTAAGATCTCTTGACCATGCTGAGACCCTGCGCTGGCCTAGTCACTAGTGGAGACGCTAGTGCTCGGTGTGACCTCTTCTTCTTGCTCAGGATCACTGGTAGACGGCTCCACGTTGAGCAGATGGCAGTCCTCAAGTGAGGGCTTTCTCCCATCTCTCGCAAAGGTTCTCAGAATCTTCCTGGAGGGTTTTCTCTTTCGCCTCCTATGGCGCCGGCGTCTTGTTCGCCTCAAAATAGTCTTTTGCACCTGCAAAGACAGCAGAGTGAGGAAACAGGGTCTTTGGTATGGGAGAGGATGGTAAGCTTGTGAAGGGGGCATTATGAGGCAAAGGTGTGGGTTGAGGAGGAAATCCATGCCAGGCCAGGGAAAGACAAGATTCCCAGGGGAAGGGAAACTGATCAAGGAAGAAGAAAGGGTACTTAGCTCTGGTCCTCTCACCCTTGCAAATCTTCTTGAAACTGGCTGACCTGCGGCTTTGTCACCTGCAGGGAGACTGGCTTGGCAGGGAGTCGGGGCATTTGATTGCTGGGTCTCTGAGGCTGAGGAGTTGAAATCTCTGCTAGGCTCCCCTGCGTCCTCACTCACCTCCATAATGAGCCTTCCAGAGGTCTGACCCAGAACTCTCAGCACCCTACTGATCTAGCCCCCAGAACAATGCAGGGCCACACCCTTCAACCCTGATTGGTCAGCACAGCCTCGCCAGCCAATATTAACCTGTCTGACTTCACAAAGCACTGCCTCCGACCTCTCTGGACACAGGGTTGAGGGGTGTCTTCTAGAGAAAGCAGGATGTACCTGAGAAATCAGAAAGTACCACCTTGATACCTCGGGGGAGGGGGACTATGGTGGTAAAGGAAATAGAGTCTGTGAGGAGACAGGAGGCTCTTGGTGAGCTTCTCCAAGAGCTATTTCCCAAACCACCTTTCTTTCATGTAGTCAATTCTAATTACAGTGTAAAATGTGGCAGAAAGCCTCCTTCTCCAAACTTGTCCCCATGTCACCCCTACTCCATGGATCATTCTGTTTTGTCTTCCCTTATCCCTTAACTAGTGTTTGGATGTTATTCTGAAAATATTTCCAAAAGTTATCTAACAGTATTTAAAACTTGGGTAGGTGAATCACGTACAAAACACCAAAAAAAAAAATCCCATGAAAAACATCTCCCTGTTCATTAAATTTTTCCACAGTGAAATAATCCCCCACAGTACAATCAGAAAGAAGTAAAAGAAGTTTGGGGGAATGATTTTGTTTGTCATTCTGCAACACAGAATCTGAAGAGACATTCTATTAAATGTCAAGAAAGTTGAGAATTATGCTCACTACATGTTCAACTGTTTGGTGAGAAAGGAAAAGCAAGTAAGATTTTATTTATTCAAGTTCTGTAGATTCCAGGAACGAGAAGGCTTCAAATCAGAGATTGATCAGCCTACAGTTGAACAATACTTTCCTACTCTTTAGTACCTAGCATTGCCTGGCACGATGGAAAATCATGTTGGAAGGAAAGCTTGGAAATATAGGCCAGAGTCTCAGCTCTAGCACTGCACCAGAACACCAACTGCAGCCTCCATTCCCCCATGCCAACATCTCCTATGGCCCCCACAGACCATGCCCTTCTAGCATCCCTCCCCGGACTTTGTGCTTGTCCCAGATGCTACATCCAGCAGGCACCCCCTGCTAACCTAAGGGCAGCTACTCCCACACCTCTACTCCTGCTCCTGAGATCCAACCTCCCCAGTCTCATCCCCAGTTCTGTAGCTGGGAACCTGCTGTGGTCTCCCTTTCCTCTCTGACCCCATCCCCAGTGGATGACAAAGATCCCACCAGGTTGTGGAGTATTACTTTAGCTAGGCAAAGATGTGTTACATTTGTTCCTGTTGCAGAATACTACTTAAACTATGTAAAGGTATGCTACATTTCTTGCTGCATTTGTTTATGTAAAACTCTATTGCTGGTTCACCTTGCCTGCCTAAGGCACCTGATTAGTCTAATAAAAAGCTGAACAGCCAATAGCTAGGCAGTAGAGGAATAGGTGGCACTGGGGGAAGGTGGGTAATGAGAATAAAAAGGAGGAGGAATCTAGGCTTGAGAGAGAAAATGAGGTAAAAAGAAAGGGAGATGCCCATGGCCAGACAGACAGACATGGAGTAAGACATACAGAATGCAATAAATGTAAAAAGCCCCAAGGTAAAATGTATATGAAGAGAAACAGGTTAAATTATGTTATAAGAGCTAGTGGAACAAGCATAAGATAAGGCCGAACATTCATAACTAACAATAAATCTCCATGTCATGATTTGGGAGCTGGTTGGTGGCCCAAAAGAAAGCCTGCTACATTCTCCCAACCTTCTTTCCCCCAGTGCATCCAACTTATGCTGCCTCCAACACCAGCAGGGAACACACCAGCTGAGAAGGCCTGGAAAACAGGCAACACACAGAATCACACTCTGAAAATCCAGAGAAGAGACAGAAACCAAGAAAAAAAAAAAACCTCACCCAATAAAGACCAGATACCAGCACCTAGAACTGCAATCTTCTCAAACCCAGATGCTGAGACACTAGAATAAAAACACAATCAATAATAGCCAAGGCAGTATGTCTCCACTAGAGCCCAGCTATCCTATCACTATAGGCCCTGAATATCCCAGCATAGTTGACACACAAGAAAAAGACTTGGGTGTAGCTGGAGTTTTTCTCTCCGGGTCCCACCAAGCCCTAGCAGTCCCGTAGCCCATTTATAAAATAAACATATAGATGCTTATATTATTTAAACTGCTCGGCCATTAGCTCAGGCCTACCATTGACTAGCTCTTACTCTTATACTCAGCCCATTTCTGTTAATCGATATGTCGCCACCTGTTCCATGGCTTTACCTGCTGCCTTTACATGATGCTCCCTGGATGGCAGGCTGGCATCTCCTCCTCTCTGCCTTCCTGTTCTCTCAATTTTCCTCTCTGCTAGTCCCACCAATACTTCCTGCCTGGCTACTGGCCAATCAGTGTTTTATTTATCAATCAGTCATCCACAGCACTTCCCCTTTTTTCTTTTTTCTTTTTTTAGGAAGGTTTTAACTTTAACATAGTAAAATTACATATAACAAAACAATTATCAAGCAAGAATTACAGTTACAATATTAAAGAAGATATCTTATCTATCTTATATTTGTGAGTCTAAGGTTTTATATCTAACTTATCTTTTATCATAACTGAGGAAATTATAACTATTTAGTCTTCAACTACATCAAACACTCCAGAAGGATATACTATGACCTGAGAAACGGGAGAAGGATGCAAGCAACTTTCAGGAGTCTTGCAGGGTAGACAGAGACAGCTGGCATCCTGGACAGTCACCTAATGTTCTTTTGTAAAGTTGGGGCATCTGTCTTCAGCCTACAGGCCTAGAGTCTCTCAGTCATTTTTCTCTGTATTTTGTAGAATATCTGGCAATTTCCTCTGTGAAGCAGGAACCTGAAGGACCATTTCGACAAGCAAAGTTTAGTGGTCACCTTCCTATGGGTCCTGCATATCCAGTTGATCAAACAGTCCAGGCAAGAACAGTTTCTTGCCCAAATGGCTATTTTTTGCCAAGGTGAAGATAAACTCCATGTAGAGTGTCTTCGATGCTCATCCTCCTCTCTGAAGTAAATCGGTATTGCCAGGAGCAGACATGTCTCATTGTCCAGAAAGTCTAAATTTTTAAAACATTTTAAATGTCATATTCTGTAGGTCTTTGAAGTGTTTGAAGATTACCTACCTAATTGAATTATATCTATGTATACCTAGAAAACAACATGACTATGAGTTTGACTATCATAGAAGACTAATTATTAATCTGTATTACTTATTTTTCTTTCATTTTTCTTTATTAAGAAATTTTCTACTCACTTCACATACTATCCACAGATCTCCCCACCTCCCTCCACCCACCCCCCAGCCCTCTTTCCCAAACCACCTCGCATCCCCACATGCCCCAAATCAAGGTCTCGCATGGAAAGTCAGCAGAGCCCAGCACACTGAGCCTAGGCAGGTCCAAGCCCCGTCCCACTGCACTAAGGCTGTGCAAGGTGTCACACCACAAGCACCAGATTCCAGAAGCCTGCCCATAGACCAGAGACAGATCCCAATCCCCCTGCCTGGGTGCCCCCAAAGAGTTCGAACCAAACAACTGTCTTCCGTATCCAGAGGGAGGGCCTAGTCCAGGCCCATGGGGGCTCCACAGCCAGCAGTCCACAGTTCATGGGCTTCCACAAGTGTGACCGGTCATCTCTGCATGTCCTCCCATCATGATCTTGACGTCCTCACCTGCAGTATCTCACCTCTCCCTCATCAATTGGATTCCCGGGGCTCAGCCTGGTGCCTGGCCATGGATCTCTGTATCTGCCTCCATCAATCAATGGACAAAGACTCTATGATGACAGCTAGGTTATTTGCTAGGCTGGTTGCTAGAGTAGATTGATCCAGGTACCCTCTGGACCACTGCCAGCAGACCAAGGTGGGGTCAACCTTGTGGGTTCCTGAGAGCCTCCCCAGAACCCTGCCTCTTCCTATTCCCATGATGTCCTCATCTGTCATGGTATCTTCCTCCCTGCCCTCCCACTCTGTCTCTGTTACAGCTTGACCCTCCCATTTCCCTAAGTTCTCATCCCCCACTCCTTACCCTCTGCCACCACCCCCCATACCCAGTCCACTCATGTAGATCTCATCCACTTCTGCTTCACAGGGTCATCCATGTGTCCCTCCTAGGGTCTTTTCCTGTTAGCTAGCCTCTCTGGAGTTGTGGGCTGCAGTCTGGCCATCCCTTCCCTCACATTTAGTATCCACTTATGAGTGAGTGCATACTATGTTTGTCCTTGTGAGTCTGGGCTACCTCACTCAGGATGATATTTTCTAGTTCCATCCATTTGCCTGCAAATTTCATTATATCATTGGTTTTTACTGCTGAATAGTAGTACTCCATTGTGTATATGTGCCGTATTTTCTTTATCCATTCTTCAGTTGAGGGGCATCTAGGTTGTTTCCAGGTTCTGGCTATTACAAATAATGCTGATATGAACATAGTTTAGCATGTATCCTTGTGGTAAGATTGAGCATTCCTTGGGTATATGCCCAAGAGTGGTGTAACTGGGTCTTGAGGAAGACTTATTCCCAATTTTCTGAGAAACCACAATATTGAATTCCAGAATGGTTGTACAAGTTTGCATCCCACCAACAGTGGAGGAGTGTTCCCCTTGATACACATCCTCTCCAACATAAGCTGTCTTCAGTGTTTTTGATGTTAGCCATTCTGACAGGTGTAAGATGTTATCTCAGAGTTGTTTTGATTTGCATTTCCCTGATGACTAAGGATGTTGAGCAATTCCTTAAATGCCTTTCAGTCATTTGAGATTCTTATGTTGAGAATTCTCTGTTAAGCTCTGTACCTCATTTTTTAATTGGATTGTTCAGTATTTTGATGTCTAGCTTTTTGAGTTCTTTATATATTTTGGATATCAGCCCTCTGTCAGATGTGGGGTTGGTGAGGATCTTTTCCCATTCTGTAGGCTGTTGTTTGGTCTACTTGACCGTGTCCCTTGTTCTACAAAAGCTTCTCAGTTTCAGGAGGTCCCATTTATTAATTGTCACTCTCAGTGTTTGTGCTACTGGTGTTATATTTAGGAAGTGGTCTCCTGTGCCAATTTGTTCCAGACTACTTCCTACTTTCTCTTCTATCAAGATCAGTGTAACTGGATTTATGTTGAGGTCTTTGATCCAATTGGACTTGAGTTTTGTGCATAGCAACAGAAACGGATCTATTTGCAATCTTCTGCATGTTGACATCCAGTTATGCCAGCACCATTTGTTGAAGATGCTTTCTTTTTTCCATGGTATAGTTCGGCTTTTTTTTTTTTGTCGTAAATCATATGTTCATAGGTTCATAGGTGTGTTAATGTCTTCAATTTGATTCCATTGGTCCACATGTCTGTTTTTATGCCAGTACCAAGCTGTTTTTATTACTATAGCTCTATAGTAGAGCTTGAGGTCAGGGATCATGATGCCTCTAGAGGTTGCTTTATTATACAGGATTCTTTTAGCTATCCTAGGTTTTTTGTTTTTCCATATAAAGTTAAGTATTGTTCTTTCCAAGTCTGTGAAGAATTGTGTTAGGATTTTGATGGAGATTGTATTGAATCTGTATATTGCTTTTGGTAAGATTGCCATTTTTACTATGTTAATCCTACCTATCCATGAGCATGGGAGATCTTTCCATTTTCTGATATCTTCTTCAGTTTCTTTCTTCAGAGACTTAAAGTTCTTTTTTGGGGGGGGGAGGGGGCTATACACTGCTTTAATGGAGGCATAGACCCACATGGCCCAGAGCTGGAGGTGAATTACCTCTGCCATGTTGAAAAGCTGAAATGGGTGGAGTCAGCAGCCAAGGCTGCCAGTTTTCTTTTTAATTTTATTTTATACTTTAATTTAATTTTACATATCAGCCACAAATTACCTTGTTCTCTCCCCTCCAGGCCCCCCCCACCTTCCCCCTAGCCCACCCCCTTTCCCATCTCCTCCAGGACAAAGACTTCCCTGAGGATTGAGTTCAACTTTGTAGATTCAGTCCAGGCAGGTCCAGTCCCCTCCTCCCAGGCTGAGCCAAGTGTCCCTGTATAAGCCCCAGGTTCCAAACAGTCAGCACATGCACTGAGGACAGGTGCCAGTCCCACTGCCTGGATGCCTCCCAAACAGATCAAGACAATCAACTGTCTCACTTATCCAGAGGGCCTGATCCAGTTGGTGGCTCTTCAGCTATTGGTTCATAGTTCATGTGTTTCCATTCATTTGGCTATTTGTCCCTGTGCTTTTTCCAACCTTGGTCTCAACAATTCTCACTCATACAAACCCTCCTCTTTCTCGCCAACTGGACTCCTGGAGCTCCACCTGAGGCCTGGCCGTGGATCTCTGCATCCGGTTCCCTAAGTCATTGGATGAGTAGGTCAGTTGGGGCTGTCTCTCAACCATTGCCAGTAGTCTATTATGGAGGTATCGTTGTGGATTTCTGAGGACCTCTCCAGCACTTTGCTTCTTCCCAATTTTTTTGATGTGTTCCTGGATTCAGTTAGCCAGTATTTTACTGAGTATTTTTGCATCAATGTTCATGAGGGAGATTGGTCTGTAATTCTTTTTCTTTGTTGCATCTTTGTGTGGTTTGGGTATCAGGGTAACTGTAGCCTCAGAAAAAGAATCTGGTAAAGTTCCTTCTGTTTCTATGGTGTGGAACAATTTGAAGAGTATTGGTACTAGCTCTTCATTGAAAATCTGGTAGAATTCTGCGCTGAAACCATCTGGTCCTGGGCTTTTTTTGGTTGGAAGACTTTTAATGACTGTTTCTATTTCCTTAGATGTTATTGGTCTATTTGAATAGTTTATCTGGTCTTGATTTAACTTTGGTATGGGGTACCTATCCAGAAAATTGTCCATTTCTTTTAGATTTTCCAATTTTGTGGAGCACAGGTTTTTGAAGTATGACCTGATGATTCTCTGGATTTCCTCATTATCTGTTGTTATGTCTCCCTTTTCATTTCTCATTTTGTCAATTTGGATGCTCTCTCGCTCTGTTTTTTGGTTAATTTGGATAAGAGCTTATCTTTCTTGTTGATTTTCTCAAAGAAACAACTCTTTGTTTCATTGATTCTCTGTATTATTCTCTTTGTTTCTATTTTATTGATTTCAGCCCTCAATTTGATTATTTCCTGGCATCTGTTTCTCCTGGGTGAGTTTGCTTCTTCTTGTTCTAGAGCTTTCAGTTATGCTGTTAAGTCACTAGTGTGAGATTTCTCCAACTTTGTTATGTGGGCATTTAGAGCTATGAATTTTCCTCTTAGCACTGCTTCCATGGTGTCCCATAAGTTTGGGTATGTTGTACATTCTTTTTCATTGAATTCTAAGAAATCTTTAATTTCTTTCTTTATTTCTTCCTTGACCCATTGGTGATTCAATTGGGCATTATTCAGTTTCCGTGAGATTGTAGGTTTTCTGTAATTTTTGTTGTTACTGAAATCTAACTTTAAGCCATGGTGGTCTGATAAGACACAGGAGGTTATTTCAATTTTTTTTGTGTCTGTTGAGATTTGCTTTGTGACCAAGCATGTGGTCGATTTTGGAGAATGTTCCATGGGGTGCTGAAAAGAAGGTATATTCTTTTGTGTTAGGGTGGAATATTCTGTAGATATCTATTAAGTCTATTTGAGTCATAATATCTGTTAGTTCCCTTATTTCTCTGTTAAGTTTCTGTCTGGTAGACCTGTCCATTGGAGAGAGTAGGGTGTTGAAGTCTCCCACTACTAGTGTATGGGATTTGATGTGTGATTTAAGCTTTAGTAATTTTTTTTTATGAATGTAGGTGCCTTTGTATTTGGGGCATAAATATTCAGAATTGAGACTTCATCTTGTCGGATTTTCCCTGTGATAAATATGTACTGTCCTTCCCAATCTCTTTCAGTTGATTTTAGTTTGAAGTCTATTTTATTAGATATTAGGATAGCTACACCAGCTTGCTTCTTAAATCCATTTGATTGGAAAGTCTTTTCCTAGCCTTTTATTCTGGGGTCGTGTCTGTTTTTGAAGTTGAGGTGTGTTTCCTGTATGCCACAAATGGATGGATCTTGTTTTTGTATCCATTCTGTTAGCCTGTGTCTTTTTATAGGTGAATTGAGACCATTGATATTGATGGATATTAATGACCAGTTATTGTTCATTTCTGTTATTTTTTGGTGATAGTGTTGTATGTTTCCCTTCTTTGGTATTTGTTGATATGGGACTATCTATTACCTTTGTTTTCATGGGTGTATCTAACTCCCTTAGGTTGGATTTTTCCTTCAAGTGCTTTCTGTAGGGCTGGATTTGTGGAGAGATATTGTTTATTTCTGGTTTTTATCATGGAATATTTTTTTTACTCTGTCTATGTTGATTGAGATTTTTGCTGGGTATAATAGTCTGGGTTGGCATCCATGGTCTCTTAGTATATTCATAACATCTGTCCAGGTCCTTCCGGCTTTTAGAGTCTCCATTGAGAAATCAGGTGTTATTCTTATGGGTCTGCCTTTATATGTTACACGGCCTTTTTCCTTTGCAGCTCTTAATATTTTTTCTTTAATCTATATGTTTAGTGGTTTGATTATTATGTGGTGAGGGGACTTTTTTTTTAATCCAGTCTATTTGGTGTTCTGTAACCCTTCTGTATTTTTATAGGCATTTCCTTCTTTAGGTTGGGAAAGTTTTCTTGTATGATTTTGTTGAGTATATTTTCTGTGCCCTTGAGTTGGTATTCTTCTCCTTCTTCTATCTCTTTTACTCTTAGGCTTGGTCTTTTCATGGTGTCCCAAATTTCCTGGACATTTTGGATCATGACTTTGTTGGCTTTAGTGTTTTCTTTGAGTGATGAATATATTTCTTCTATCATATCTTCAATGCCAGACATTCACTTTTCCATCTCTTGCATTCTGTTGGTTATACTTGCATCTGTAGTTCCTGTTCATTTACTCAGATTTTCCACTTCCAGCATTACCTCAATTTGTGTCTTCTTTATTGACTCCATTTCAGT
Source organism: Peromyscus eremicus (assembly GCF_949786415.1). Lineage (NCBI taxonomy): Eukaryota > Metazoa > Chordata > Mammalia > Rodentia > Cricetidae > Peromyscus > Peromyscus eremicus. Next base: position 19,790,346 of record NC_081439.1, on the reverse strand, counting down.
TTTGAAATCTTGAACTATTTCCCTTACTTGTTTAATTGCTTTCTCTTGGCTTTCAAGGGATTTACTGATTTCTTCCCATTTTTTGTTTGACTTTTTCTCTATTTCTTTAAGGGAATTTTTCATTTCCTCTTTTAAGATCTCTAATATCTTCTTAAAGTAATTTTTATGATAGATATCTACTGTTTCTTCTGTGTTGTGATGTTCAGGTCTTGCTGATGTAAGTTCTGATGGAGCCATATTGGTTTTTATGTTGTTTACTGTATTTTTGCACTGGCATCTATCCATCTCTTTCTCCACTTGGTGCAAGTGGTGTCTGTGTCTGAGGGAGCCTCTCTTGGTCTGATTGATACTCTTGATCCAGTGGAAGCTCTTGGTCTAGTTGATGCTGATGAACTTTTTGTCTTAGGGAGCAGCTCTTAGTCCAACTGGTGCTAGTGGGCTCTCTTAGTCCAGGCAGGTGCTGGCAGACTCTGTCTCAGGGAACAGTTGCAGTCTCGAAGGGTAGGTGATAATCTGTATATCTTGATTATCCATTACAATTTAAATGAGGTACATAAACATAATATCTCAAATGAGAATAGAAATATATATATATATATTATATAGTATAACAAAATTAAGTTTAAACTTGTATCAATAAACTAAAATCCATAGCAATGTAAAACATTTTAAACAAGTTACTCTTTAAAAGTAGATTCAATAATCTACTCTTTTATCCTATCATATCTCTATTATATCCCCTTTTCTTCTTTAGAAATAGATCGCATTTATAATCAACCTGATTTAAATAAAAATACTGTTTTTTTTCCTTTCCCACACCAGAGGGCTCTTTTCATATGGGACAAAAGAATTTTTTAACTTTTTTTTTTTTTTTTAGTAATATGTTTGGGTTTAGAGAAGGAGTGAGCCAGTTCCATCTCCAAAGCCAGTTTGGTATATTTGGGAATTTGGGCATAGCTTCTCTTACTACTTCCTGTTGAAGGGGGGCACTGTATCTTATGGGGACACAAAAGAAATTTTAGGATTATGGAGTAGTCCGTGAGGGTATATTGTCTGAGACAGTTGCCTTGAAACCATTTTGGATGTTGGATCATCTGAGCCATGGTGTTATCGGAGACCTTTTAGAGGGTCTTGGCTGGTTAAACCTGAAGTATCTTAATCTGGAACAAATCCATAGCCTCTGGCTTTCTGTGGAAACAAAAGCAGAGCCTCCTTTCCAAAGCAACATATCCTTACATATAAATTTTGAAGTTAAGGTACCGTTAAAATATACATATTTCTTTAACTCAACAGATTTTATGATCAAATGTTTTTTGGTTTTTTGTTTGTTTTTTTTTACAGTTAAAAATTCCAAAGACAGCACAATCCAGATTCTGTATGTAATATCCATCTTTATGTGGCTTATTTTTATACTACCTTTACTGTCTCTTTAAAGACTATTTTTAAAAACTATCTTTTTTTATATAACTGTATATATGTTTTTCTCTTTCAAGCCTACATACATTTTTACATATATTGTAAAGCATTTAAAGTCTTGTTCCATCTGAATCTGTTTTATTGTGAATCTATTGTTCTAAACTGTAGTATTACTAGGGCTAAAAAAGCGGCTTTGGCTGGTGGCTCCGCCCACCTCAGTTTCTTAACATGGTGGTCATATGTTTACCACCAGCTCTGGGCCACCGCCAGCTCTGGGAGACATCAACTCTTAAAAACAGTGGTTCCATGCTTCTATCAAAGCAGAGTGTAGCCCAGAAACCTCTTTTTTTTTGTACCAGCAAAGACTAAATCTATCATGCAGCGTGATGTGCCACTTGTAGATGCCTCATTCCCACCATACTGCCAGTCAAATGTGCATGCCAGGAACCTGCCAACTTGAGAGAGACAACTAGGAAGCTGCTTTTAGCTCTGTTTTAGAATCTTTTTTCTCAGGTTTTAGGTGTAAACTCTTGTCCCACATTGGGCACCATTTGTAGCTGGAGTTTTTCTCTCCAGGTCCCACCAAGCCCCAGCAGTCCCGTAGCCTATTTATAAAATAAACATATAGATGCTTATATTATTTAAACTGCTCAGCCATTAGCTCAGGCCTACCATTGTCTAGCTCTTACTCTTATACTCAGCCCATTTCTGTTAATCGATATGTCACCACCTGTTCCGTGGCTTTACCTGCTGCCTTTACATGATGCTCCCTGGATGGCAGGCTGGCATCTCCTCCTCTCTGCCTTCCTGTTCTCTCAATTTTCTTCTCTGTTAGTCCCACCAATACTTCCTGCCTGGCTACTGGCCAATCAGTGTTTTATTTATCAATCAATCATCCACAACACTTGGGGCCTGGAGAGATGGCTCAGCAGTTAAGAGCACTGGCTGCTCTTCCAGAGGGTCAGGGTTCAATTTCCAGCACACACATGGCACCTCAAAACTGTCTGTAACTCCAGTTACAGGGGATCTGACACCCTCACACAGACATACATACAAGCAAAACACCAATGCACATAAAATAAAAATAAGTAAATTATTAAAAATGAAAGAAAAGACTTTAAAACAGACTTTATGAATATGATTGAGGGCCTTAAAGAGGAAATGCATAAATCCCTTAAGGAAATCCAGGAAAACACAAACAGTGTAAAGAAATAAACTGTTCAAGACCTGGAATTGGAAATAGAATCAATAAAAAAAACCTGTGGGAGTTCTGGAAATGAAAAATTTAGGAATTAGAACAGAACTACAGAGGCAATCTTCACCAACACAACATAAGAAATGGAAGAGAGAATCTCAAGCATTGAAGATACGATAGAATATATGGATACAGCAGTCAAATAAAAATGTTAAATATAAAAAATTCCTTACAAAAACTTCCAGAAAATCTGGGAGACTATGAAAAGACCAAACCTAAGAATAATAGAAATAGAATAACAGGAGAATAATTTCAGCTCAAAATTCCAGAAAGTCTATTTAACAAAATTATAGAAGAAAATTCTTTTAACCTAAAGAAGATGTCTATCAAAGTACAAGAAGCATACAGAATACCAAATAGACTGGACCAGAAAAAAAATCTCCTTACCACATAATAATCAAAACACTAAACATACAGAACAAAGAAAGAATATTGAAAGCTGTAAGGGAAAAAGACTAAATAATATATAAAGGCAGACCTATTAGAATTATACCCTAATTCTCAATGGGGACTCTAAAAGCCAGAAGGACTTGGACAGATGTGCTGCAGACTCTAAGAGACCACAAATGCCAGCCCAGATTATTATACACAGTAAAGAAGATGTTGGAAATGATCTTAAGTAGAAAACCATTGTAGCTAGAAGTTTCTCTGGTCCTGCCTGGGCCCTGCAGTCCCATGGCCTGCTTATAAAATAATCACACAGAGGCTTAATATTTTTTATAACTGCTTGGCCATTAGCTTAGGCTAACTACTAACAGCTCTCACATTTAAACTTAGCCCATTTCTGTTAATCTATATGTTACCACGAGTTCCGTGTCTTTACCTGTGTGCCATTACATGCTGCTCCCTAGACAGTGGGCTGGTGTCTCCTGAGTCAGCCTTCCATTTCGCAGAATTATCCTTGTCCTTTTATCCCGCCTAAACTTCCTGCCTGGCTACTGGCCAATCAGTGTTTTGTTAAACCAGTGTACAAAAGCATTATTCCACATCTTCCCCAAGCCTGGAAGACAAAAGTATTATAATAGTGTTGCCAGGGCCCAGATACGGGGCAGCCAGTAAATGGCTGAATCCATTCAAACTGTATAGAGAAAGGAGCATATCTGTGAAGGACATTGTTTTCTCCTGAAAGATAGTGCCCAGGAGGAGATCCAACCCTGTGGAAGCTTTTAGAAGATGATTTCTGGGAATTAGGATAATTCATAGCTTTGTATTTGCCAGCTCACTTTAAAAAGAATGTGGGAAAAATTGTGACAAAAACTTTATCTCAAAAATAACGTTTTTTTGTTTTGTTTTGTTTTGTTTTGTTTTTATGATATCCCTAGTTCCTCAGAAACCTTACAGTTTCTCAGCTGGCCCTTTAATCTAGATGACATTTTTATGATAATTAAAACACCAACCAAAGGAGGGTCTTTTGCTGCACTGTCACATTTTATTAGGCTGGCATTAGCTAACAAAGCAGAATGAAATTATACAACTCATATTATATTTAAAAGATTAATTTACGGTTATGGCTTTGCTCAGAATATACATTGGGCTTTGTTGTCAATGAGACATAATTAATCACACAACTCTTTAGTATCTGATTATCATTTTTCTCTCAGTGTTTCTTTCTTTAAACCATATTTAACAAGATTCATTTTCTTCAAGATAATGAGAATTTTAATAGCAACTGAACTCATTATATGTGATTAGGTCTGACCCTTGTAATAGTTGTACATAAATAAACCTAATTCCATATAAAACAAACATGTGTGTCTTTTGTGTGGAGGCTCCAGATTTTTGTTTCTTTTATTCCTTGGGAACCTTTAAGCTATGTACTTACACAGCCATGAGGCCAGTGACTATAACACTTATAAATAACTGTATGACTTTAAACAAGTTGCCTAAGATTTAAATGCATCCATTTCTTCATTTTCTAAAACCAAATAAATACACAAGTATCAAGGATTAATCACACTAAAGCATGCAGTCCACTGGCTGACCTCTGGTAAATACTAAAGAATCAGTATTGGAAGAGAATACCAAGTGGTAGATGCTGAAAGCATCACAGGGTCAGTCATGCCGAAGCTTGACTTCTCTGCACATGACCTGTGAAGATGTCTGAATCTTCAACAAGATGGGAAGAGTGTAGTCCAACACTGACCTGCCGAATAAGAATGCTTGCATCCAATATGGACAAAGTGCTGATGCTGGCAATCTGAACAAAATCAGAAAGGCCACTTTATACCACTTCCCAAAGTAGCAAGGATCTGGGTACCTGGGCTTCCAGATTAACTGAAGAAGGATAGTTATCTGTCCCCCACATAGATCTTGAACATCGTCCTGCTCAACATGTTCAACCATAGAGTTCCAGCAGAGATAGACCATCCCATGCCAGTACCTTCATAGCTTCCGTGTAATAAAGCCAAGCTGCATTTGTTGCAAAAGCAATTTAAAGATAAAAAGAATAACTAGTTGTTTTATTTTCCCTGGAATTACTATTTTTTTTCTAAAATCTCCCTGCCCATTGATCTAATTTGCCTATTCACATTCATTATTTCTTTTCAATACCAACTTTGCCATAGACATTCTTTGCAAATAAATGAAGTTCCTAGGTGGCAGTTTTCAAGCAATGTGACTTTTCATTTTTCTTCTTATAAAGTTCTTTTCTACCTAGAGGCACAGTAGCAATAGATTGTGCTCCAAAAAGTGATCGAACAAGGTATGTTACTAAAAGCCTGTGCACACAGCCCAGAAGAAGAAAAGCAGCCATGTGCGTGGGACCAGCTGGAACTCACAAAAAGCAGCCTGTATTCACTACGAAGAGCTTGGCAGGTCTAGTACCCCTTCTTGCTTAGCCATCTTAGTATTCCTAGGAGGTCAGACATAATGACAAAATCAAGGCACACTCCTTTTACTTCTCTGACTCCCACATTTTCACTTTATTCTGTCCCTTCAATGTTTAAGGGAAAGGCTCAATCAGTTTTCCCAAGACAAGCAATAATAACACAACCATTCAGTGAGAATTTTACACTTTCTGTGTTACATTTAACGGTGACCCTAAAATATAATATTACTGTTCCCCTTTAAACAATAAGAAAAAGTGAAATTAGTAAAAGGCCCAGAACTAGAGGTGGAGGGGCCTCCTGCAGAATACAGGACTCTTAGCAGAGCCCATCTCCTACAGGGCTGTTGCAAAACCAAGGAATTTGGAAACATTGACTTTGCCTGCCTTCTTGTTGCTCAGATTCAAGATTTAACCATTCTAAAATATTACTTAAAATTCTAAAAATTACTTACACTAATTTGTAGAGGAAGGATTCTTGGAATTTTTAAGGATACCCATTGAGTGTTTACAAAAAGAAGGGAAGAAAGAAAGAAGGACTAATAAAGGAGAGAATGAGAGAAAGGCAAAACAAAGAATGAGGAAAAGAAGAAGGGATTGAGATGAAGGAAGAGAAGAAATAACGAAGGGGCAAAAGAAGAAAGAAGAAGAAAACAAAGAAGAGAAAAGGGGAAGAAAAATGGCAAGATGTTAGTTATGGTAACAGAAACCAGAAGGAACCTTGAACAGTAGAGCCATCCAAACATCCATCTGTGTGCTCCTTGCTTTAAAAGGCTGTCTCCTGTAAGAAAATATTTGATCTGATTTCTTGAACCATAGCCAAGTTTGTGATGCTGTTCCTCTCCTAAGGATGGCATGTTCCAATATATCCATGGTAAATTGAGAATCTTATCAGAAATGCATTGAATATTCCTAACCTGTCAAACATCCCAGATAATAATATACACATTGAACAGTATGAGTTGTTTCCTCTTGGTGACCACGCAGCTGATTGGAATCTGTGTTTGTAGCCATTTCTCAGCATCACAAGATATGAAGGATGTATGATCCACATACCAGTAGGGTCCAATTTCAAACTGCAAAGTGTAGTTTCTACTGAGTATCAATCACTTTCACACCATTATAAAGTCAAAAACACTGTAAATCAAACCATCCTCTGTTGGAGACCATGTGTATGGCTGTATATGTAGATTATAGAGATAGACAGGTAGATAGCTATGGATGATAAATAGTTAGATATGTATAGATATCCTGAATACACATAAATAATTTGGAACCTGAAGCAAATAACTTATGTTCATTTTGTTAATAAGAAACTCATATAGGGACTAAGGTGTGGCTCAGTGGTAGATTCTTGCCTGGCATGCATGGCATCTTGATCTTGATCCTCAGAACTATAAAACGGAAAAAGAAAACAAATTCGTGTAAATGATTCATTCAACCATCTTTTTCCTTTTTTTCAGAAAATACGTACTTTTAAAAGCTTATTTATGGAGAATTTCAAACACGTATACAGTATATTGTGAGCATATCCATCAACCACTCCCCTTTCCAATTCTTCCTGGATATCCACCTCATGTCCCCTTTCCAACTTCATCTAGTCATCACTTTTTTAAAAAAAAGGATGTATATGTATGGTTTTTTTGCCAACACATATGTCTGTGTACCATGTGCATGCCTGGTGCCTGTGGAAGCCAGAAAAGGTCATTAGATCCCTCGGAACTGGAGTTACGGATAATTGTGAACAGCTGGTAATCAAACCCAATTCCTCTGGAAAAACTACCAGTATTCTTAACTTCCAAGCAGTGTTTCCAGTCCCTAGTCATATGTTTTAATAATCTGCTGAGACTAACTTGTGATGCCTCTGTGTGTGTGTGTGTGTGTGTGTGTGTGTGTGTGTGTGTGTGTATGTGTGTGTGTGTGAAGGCCATTCATTGGACCATGGGTAACCCTAAGAGGGACTACACCCTTAAAGAAAGCTGATTCTTTCTCCCCTAATAGCCATCAACTGCCAATAGATCTTCAGTTAGGAATAAGGCTCTGGAGTCCCTCTCCCATCCACACTAGAATGTTGACTGGCTTAATCCTATGCGGGTATAGTGCAGTCAATACCAGGTCCTGAGTTCATGAACACAATGGCCCTGTCATGTCCAGAGACATTATTTCACAGACACCCTCCCCATCTCTAACTCCTACAGTCTCTCTGCCCTCTCTCCTCCAATGTTCCCTGAGCTTTGCAGGGAGTAGATGTGTATTAGCTGCTTTGCTTGGCTATGATGAGAAAAGAAATGACAAAAAGAAACCGAGTTTATTTGACTTGTGGTTCCAGATGTATGAAAATCTATCATGGTGTGGTGGAGGCATGTCAGCAAGCAGCAGGAATGGTGACAAGATCAGGCATCTAAAAACCCACACCTGTCACAACAAACACAAAACCAGGAGTGAGCTGAAAGTGAAAGGTACGGTAAATTCTCAATGCCCACACCTAGGGATGTACTCTCTCCAACAAGGCTCCACTTCACCATAACCTCTCCAGATAATGCCACCAACTGTGGACCAAGTGTTCAGCGGCCTGAGCCTACAAGGGACACTTTTCATCCAAATCATCACATTCCACTCCTGGGCCCACAGGGGTCCATCTTCAAAAGCTGCCCCCCTCATAGTCTTTCACAGTCTGGACAGTTATTGAAAGTCTAAAATCTCTTCTGAGATGATTTTCTTTTTTCATCTCTTTCTTTTTCTTTTGTTTTTCTTTTCTTTTCCTTTCTTTTTTGTCAACTTGACAAAATCTGGGAAGAGGAACCTCAATTGAGAAAATACCTCCAACAGATCGCCTGTAGGTAAATTTATAGGGCATGTTCTTGATTAATGATTAATGTGGGAGGGCTCAGAACAGTCACGAGCAGTGCCACTACTGGGCAGATGACTCTGGGTTGTATAAGAAACTAGGCTGAATAAGCCACAGGGAGCAAACAGTGTTCCTCCGTGACTTCTGCTTCAGTTCTTGCCTTCAGGTTCTTGTCCTGACTTTCTACCATAAACCGTAAGCCGTAAGATAAAACAAACCCTTTCCTCCCAAAGTTGCTTTTGGCCATGGTGTTTTGCCACAGCAATAGAAAGCTAACTAAGACAGGAACTCAAGGCAATCTCTTAATTGTAACCCACTGTGAAATCAAAAAGTAAGTTACATCCTTCCAATATATAATTGCACAGAATAAATATTGGCATTCTAAAATAGAGATATGGAGGCATAATGAGGAAATAATGAAGACTAAAACCCAGCAGGGCAAACACCGAATCCTATGCCTCTATATCCACTGTCAGAGGGTTAGATGGCTCTGCTGTCCCTCTAGCTTTGCAGCCTGCGACATACCTCTCCAGCTTGGCCTGTTTCCACTCCCTGTATGTAACTCTACTTGACAGCTATCTCATGGCTCTGGCATCTCCAACATCACGTTCCTCACTAAAAACCAGAATTCACTTTTGCAGTTGCATTCAATGGCCTCTCAGCATTCCCTGTCTTTTCAGGGCTTTCCTGCAGGGATTCTTTTGCCACTTGCTACCTGGCCTCAACAGCTCTCTCAACCCACAGAGGAAGATCCCAAGATCCTATTGCCCTTTCATCCTTCATGCCTCTGAAGCCAATACCAGATTGATGACACTGTCAAGTTCAGCTGTCAGCTTTGGACGGCCCCTCACAATCTTGAATTACATTAGCAGCAGCTTTTGTTTGCAGTTGCTTTCTAGGACAGAAAACTCCTTAATGCATTAATAAAAGAAAGAAATCAAAGGAAAGGAAAGGACATGAGTGCTCTTAGGTATGGTGGAGGAGAAAGTTTATTGTAGATATTTGGGAGATCATAGTCAGAGGCAGGGACATCTGGGAGAGTCCAGAGTGGATATGACCAGACTGAGCTGCCTCATATAAGGAGAGGGGGAGGATAAGAGAGAGAGGAGAGAGGGGGACCAGGTACAGCAGCCAGGAGGGCAAAAGTACAAAAGGGGTGGGTAGCCAAAATGGCTGGATTATGTAGGGAAGAGACTCTGGGGGAAGGGCAGCCCATACCCCAGGCTAGAAGTTTGGATTAGGGAACAGGGTATTCCAGCCATACCCTGTAACAGGTAGGTACTGAGGGAATTTGGGAGATCCTTGCAGCTAGGTCCACTTTGATATATTAAATAGGCACCTCAGCCATTTGTCCCAGTGTTTGATACTTAACACAGGCTTTTTCTTTTTACAAGGTGGAAGCGTAGTGGCCTAGTTAGTATTACTATTGCTATGATGAGACACCATGACCAAAAGCAAGTTATGGAGGGAAGGGTTCATTTGACTTATACTTCTACATTATAATCCATCATTGCAGGAAGTCAGGACAGGAATTTAAGCAGGGCAAGAATCTAGAGGCAGGAGCAGACACAGAGGCCACAGAGGAGTGCTGCTTACTGACTGCTCATCATGGCTTGCTCAGCCTGCTTTCCTGTAGAACCCTGGACCACCAGCCCAGGGCTGGACCTCCCCCCCCCCACATCAATCACTAATTAAGAAAATGCCTTACAGTTGGATCTTATGGAGGTGTTTTCTTTTTTTTCCTATTTCTCTTTATTAAGAAATTTTCTACTCACTCTACATACCACCCACAGATTCCCACCTCCTGGGGTGGGTGCCAGTGGCCACAACCATCTTACTTCCCCCCAGGTGACTTCTTTTTTTTTTCATTTTCCTTTATTAAGAAATTTTCTACTCACTCTACATACCACCCACAGATTCCCACCTCCTCCCTTTTCCCATCTCCCAGGCCTCCCTCCCAAGCCACCCCGCATCCTCACATCCCCCAAATCAAGGTCTCCCATAGGGAGTCAGCAGAGCCCGGCACACTGAGCCTAGGCAGGTCCAAGCCCCTTCCCACTGTGCCAAGGCTGCACAAGGCGCCACACCATAGGCACCTGATTCCCAAAAGCCTGCCCATGTACCAGGGATGGATCCCAATCCCCCTGTCTGGGTGCCCCCCAAATAGTTCGAGCCAAACAACCGTGTTTTCTTCATTGAGATTCCCTCCTTTCAGACGACTCTAGCTGCGTCAAGTAGAAATACAACTAGCCAGCAGACTTAGCTCGGATGGGTCCTGTACTGAGTGCAACCTTCCCTTTGATCCAGTGCAAAGCAGGTCTCTCTTTAATGGCTCTAATCTTCATTGCAATTACAGCCTTTCTTTCAGCTGATGCCTTGGCTGTAACATTAAGATTAATAATATTCTTTGTCTCTCCAAACTGTGCACTTTGCATTCCTTTCTGTCCCACTTTCTTTTCCTTCATTGTAGACCCACATAAGTATTAGCATTAACAACTTTGCCATAGATTCAATATCATGTTGTCTTGAAATTTTCTCCACTGAAGAAATTAGTCTGTTATGTTTTTAAATCTAGACTCAGGCAAGTTACCAGGACAACAGTTGCTGTTAAAGTCCTTGATTCTCTCTCTGAAACCTTGAGCTGTAAAACCTCTACAGTCCATTTTGCTATCAGCACTACTGTACTCAAGGCTTCTCCAAGGATGGCTCATTAAGCCTTGCTTACAGCATTTAACCACTTTTCTAGTCCAAAGTTTCAATGTCTTCTGAATGCCTCTGAAAAACAACATGGTCAGGCTCTTCACAGCAGCAATTTACTCCTAGTGTCAGTGTCTATTTTTATACTAGTTGCTTTCCTGTTGCTATGATAAAAAACATCACAGCCAAAGACAACTTGAGGAAGACAGAGCTTATTTTGGTTTATGATACCAGAGGAATATGAGTCCAAAATAACAGGTGGGCATGGTAGCAAGTGACAGGCATGGTGGCAGGATCAGGAAACTAGCTGAGTGATCACATTTTTAACAGCAAACACTAATCAGAGAGCAAATTGAAAGTTGGGGAAGACTTTAAACTCTCAAATCCCAACCCACAGATGTACTTCATCCAGAAGGCTCTCATCATAACCTCTCCAAACAGTGCCACCAACTGGAGAGCAGGTGTTCAAACACCTGAGCCTATGAGAGACAATTTTCATTCAAACCATCATAGAGTGTGATACAGAAATTTCGTTGAGGACTGAACACACCACAGTTGTTTATTCTCCACACTTCGAGCAGTTGTGAGTCTCTGTATAAGCCACTGTCCATTGCAAAAAGAAGTTTCTCTGCTGAGGGATGAGAGCTGCAGTAATCCATGTTTATACAGATAAGTATTTAGAAGGTTCTAAACCTGATACTAGATCTGTGTATCAAAATCACAGCAGTAGGTTATCTCCTTGGGTTTTTTTTTCACTTCGGTGGCTGTTGGTTCACTGACAGGTTTATAGTACCAGGCTGGAGTACTTTCCTGTAGAGCAGGCCTTAAATTCAATCACAAAGCTTTTGGTTAACCCCCATAATGTTCATGCCGCTATTGCACCAATGGGCACACCTTGCCAGGTCAGTTATTATTGTAGCTATAACAGTTACTCAGCTGGTTAAGACCATTGATTTTTCTCCCACAGTGGCCTACATAGCACCTTCCAACACTATGAAAGAAGTTTCCAAGTCAATATAAGCTTGATTTCTCTATGTACTCTGACCAAAATGTGTTGTATCCTCAGAACTAATGCCTTACTATCAAGTTCTGTTGGGCAACCAAGAATAATAGCAATATACTATACTGCTTTTTATTGGAGAGTCTCTTAGACTCTTTTACAAGTCACTAAATCATGATAGCTTTTGCCTAATCTGTCAATGCTCTGTTTTTATAGATAGTTTACACAGCTGAATTCTTTCATATGAGAAGCATATGATATTAAATATTCACTGTGAGGAAGACAATTTGATCCTAGTTCCAAATTAGCCACAAAATTTCGCTAAATCATCCATGTTCCCTAGGCCTAGGTCTCTCCATCAAGTAGACTGGGGGATCCTCCTTACTTAAGTGTGACATGTAGACCAGCAGCAGTAGCATCCCTTAGAAGCTTGCTGTGAATGCAAAATCACAAGCCCCACTCTATATATGACTGCCTGTTCAGGATCTGCTTTCTACAAGAGCTCTGGACAAAACTGATATAACCCTTTTTGAAGATGTCTTCTGTAAATACAATGATAACTCACCTGGGACTATGCACTTACTATGGGCCTTAGTAATTCTGACTCAGTTTTCCTCAGAGCTAGCTAAACATTAGAATCATCTGGAAAGCTTGAAATCTGATGCCCAGATAAACTAGAATCCTTGGTAGTGTAGGCTGAATAAGAGCACTATTTAAATCTTCCCCAAAGGCATTCCAATGTACATCCATATTTAAAAGCCCATGACCTAAATGCTCTTCCCCTTCTTGAGTCCCTGCCATCCATTCTAGCTTATATTTTCTACTCTGCCCTGCATGTTTTTTTCCAGTACCCAGGAGTAACAACAGAAAATAATCTCTTTTTATCTGACATCTCCTTCAGGCACAAATAGCAACAGGGAAACTACAATTGCAGTGGCAGTTGTTAGTCATCAAGCACTAGATGTTTAGACTTCACTTTGGGCATCAGGATTTCAGCACTAACAATGAAATCACCACTATGAGGTCCATGCTCCAATGTGAGGATAGAAGGAGGGTTACAAGAATCCAAAGGGTTGAAAAGAATTCAAGGAGTCATAGACTGATATGACACACACTATTCCCTCTTGGCAAATGCCTCAACACAGACTGCTAGTTAGACAGAAGCCAGAACATACAAGTAGGCATACAAACAGAGAAACCAACACATAGGCCACACAGAGCTAGGTACGCAGTCCTACAGACACACAAGTGGGCTAGTGAAGGCAAAGATTAAGGCTTTTGACCTCAATCCTGCATTTGTTTAGAATTACACAAAATGGTGCTCTGATAAAAAAATTATATAACAGAATACATAAATGTTTGCTTTTGGGATCACCAAAGTCAACCATTTTGTGCTAACTCATAGGCCCCTAGATATCCAGTGTCAGCTACGTTTTAGCTTATTCATATCTATATCAGAGCCATGCAGTCTAAACATACACTGACCCCTACAACTTTCTATTCCATATTTTTAACCCCTTTTAGACAACCGGTGCTTTGTCAGACCAGAACCATAATGGTGTAATTTGGGTCCATTATCCAAAGTAACAGAATAGAAGAACACTACTCTCTATATTTTGTAGGTTTTTTGATCTTATAGGTTTTCCATGCACTCATGATCTTTAGAATTTCCAGGCTGACAAGACCTATAGCTCTTCCAGGTTCTTCAATTGTAGATGTTTAGGCCTACTACTCTCTCTCTCTCCAAGCTATTTTGGCTCCACAAGTTCTTAGGCCTTGTAGGTTTTCTTATGTTCTTAGGCCCAATATGCTCTCTGGTTCATTTTAGCTCTCTGAACTGTCTGTTCCCACAGCTCTTGGGCTTTGTAAGTTCCCCAGGCTCTATTAGCTCTTTTGCTTACGTAGGTTCTCCAGGTTCAGACTCTTTGGATTCTCTAGGCTCTCAGGTACTTATTAGCTCTCTAAGCTATGTAGATTTTTAGATCTTGTACATTCTCAAGGCTTTCAGGCCCTGTAGGCTCTTAAGCTCACTACTAAATCTCTATACCTGTGGGATCTTCAGGCTCTCAGGATTTGTCTAGTCTAAGCATTAGGAGTCTTCCCACAGGGAATAGCCCCACAGGAGCCAATGGTCCACCTCTCAATTCAGTACATACATCGAGTAGGGAGGGCTTATTTATGAATACTAGTCATATAACACTTAATCCAGCATACTGGCTGCTTTGGCCAACCTCTGCTTATGTGTAAATGGCATTAATAGGAAATTGTATACCTTCAATGTGGCTTTATAGCCACTCTATTGAAAGTAGCTATATATTATACATTACCTTTTGGGGACCCACATTTTGTGTGTGTGCGTGCGTGTGTGTGTGTGTGTGTGTGTGTGTGTGTGTGTAGTACTGGTCCAAGATCTCTTGTAACTTCCTTACTAGGAGACTATTATTTAATGCACTCCTTTGTTACAGATTAGCCAGGCCCTTGTACTCTGAAATCATTCATTCTTTTACCCCATGATTTTAGAGACACTCCCAGAGCACCTCTCAGACTCACAGCTGTAAATGCCAAATCTGGAAGAAAAAGAGATGTTAGCACATATCATCAATGAAATGATACACAGTGACCACCTTGAGCGTTTGCCAGGACACTGAGTCCTGAACCATCAAGCCATGATAAATGATGAGGCTATACAAATACCTCTGAAATAATTTTTTCCTCTTATTGGTCTTGCTTGTATATTATAGTTTCTGATTTTGTGTTTTTATGATGTGTGTGTATGTGTGTGTGTGTGTGTGTGTGTGTGTGTGTGTGTGTGTGTGTGGTTTCTTGTGATTTTACTTTTTTAATTCTGCTTTACTGTTATTGTTGCCTGTTTGTTTTCTAAAGAGAGAGAGAAAGAGGGCATGGAGTTGGATGGGTGGGAGGGTGAGGAGGATCTGGGAAGAGATGGGGGAAGGAAAACCATGGTCAGAATATATTGCACAAAAAAACTGTAAATAAAGTGAACAAACAAAAACCAAATATTCCAGGAGTGATACAGCATGACACATGTTTTCTGTAGACCTTTCCAGGTGAAAACAAAGTAGACTTTCCCAGTTGAAAACAAATTGTTTTCCATCTACTACATAGATGGAAATTCAAAGTCAACATCTGATAAATGGCACAGCAGTATGAATGGATCGGTCACCTTGTTTAGTTCTAGGTGTGGCATGTACCCCAGGCAACAGGTACTGGTACATATAGATTTACCCTTTTAGGCTTGGTAGTCCTTGAAGGAGAATGTCAAAAAATGGCCCCTCAACACTGACTTCACATTTATCACCATAAATCCACCAGTGGTTTCTTGGAGAGTTGCCAGGCTCATAGAATATCTACCCCTAGAATATATTTAGCCATAGGAAAAACATATACTGTACAAAGCTGGGAGACAAAAGGACTGATACCCAAGGTCACAGTCACAGACTTGGTCTTGACTCTATGGCTACCATAGCCATCTGTGTACACTGCCAGCTAGAAGAGCAGCCCATATTCCCATGAAATAAAGTACAGTCAATTCCAGTATCAACAAGGGCTAACATCTTTTGTAAATTACTGGGGCACCAAGAAGTAGTGAACTCAGCATGAGCCTCCTTTCTGGACCCTACCTAACCAAGCATCTCAGCTCCACTCCTAGGATATACTTAGAGAGAGAGAAAGACAGTGATATAAGACATACTACAGCCATCATCCATTCTTCCCAGTTTTGCGGCCTCAGAAGTTATGGGCACTGCTTCAAAGAGGAGTGGATGGTGATAGAGGCCAGTTTCTCTATCTCTTCTACTGTCTGTGAGACATTACCTGGCCCTTTGTCTCAGAAACCCAGAGGCTGGCTCCGCCATGCTCTGACTATAATGCAATCCTTTTTGACAAAAGGCTTTCATGAGGCCATGCTCTAAATCACATACTCAGGCTTTCAGTTTTTCTTCCACAGTTCACAGCTCACATACTTTGGCTTTCCACTGCAAGTGTCCTCATGTTCAGTTTTCAGTGCAGTGAAAACAGCTAGTTTACTTTCTTCACCTCCATCTTCTCCTCTCTTGGCAGAGTGTCCAGAGTACCTTGAGAATCTTTCCTAGTGATGGAGGGGTCCTGTCCACCTCTTGGCCTTTCTGTCACAATTGTGTCCTGCTGGACTGTACCAGATATGAGGTCCATGTACTGATGCCAGGTGAGAGGGAGGGTCACAGGAGGCTGAAACATTGAAGAGATCTTAAGGACTAAGATAGACTTACATAACATAATTTATTCAGTCTGGGCAAAGGCCACCACACAAAGTTCTAGGCCAGCAAATGCCAACATACACAGGCTGCACACAAGTGGGCACAGAGACATATGTAAACCAGTACATAGACCATATGGAGGTTAAGCACACAGATCCGTGTTGTTGGTTGTCCTTTGGTCTTTGGGGGCGGGCACCACCCAGCTCCCAAATAAATCACACACAAAGGTTTTTTTTCTTATTTATGAATACCTGATCTTAGTTTGGCTTAGTTTCAAGCCAGCTTTCCTTAACTTAAATTATCCTTCCTGTACTCTTTTTTTTTTTTTTTTTTTTGGTTTTTCGAGACAGGGTTTCTCTGTGTAGCTTTGTGCCTTTCCTGGAACTCACTTTGGAGACTAGGCTGGCCTCGAACTCACAGAGATCCGCCTGCCTCTGCCTCCTGAGAGCTGGGATTAAAGGCGTGCACCACCACCACCCGGCTCTTTTCCTATACTCTTAACTTCTGTAGATCTGCAGACAGAAAGATAGATACAGAGATCAACTGGTAAAGGTAAATATTCAAGTTTCTGACCTCAGTGTCATGTTTATACAGATTATATGGGTCACACAAGTGTCATGCTGCCAAAAATAATGACATAACAGATTACACCACTGCTTACTTTTGTCATCCCTAGATATCCAGAGTTAGTCATTTCATGCTAACTCATACCTCCCAGGATATCCAGTGTCATCTATGTTTTAGCTGACTAATACCAGGTATTCATATCAGGACCATGTTGTCTAAGCATAAACTGCCACTTATGCTCTTCTCTTCTCAGCAACCATCAATGGCAAATTATTAAGTACCAGTGAAGTTTGAGGACTACAGATGGCAAAGAAGCGGAATGATCTCTCATGTTCTTTGTTTCTACATAGATACCTCTGGCTGCTTCTGTTATCAAGAAGAGGAGGAAGAGAAAGGGAGAAGCGTAATCCACATCAAAATGAAGATAATCTTAAGATGCCAAGGTAAATATTGTTGAGGAAAAGGGGCTGGAGGTGGACATTTAGGACCTCATGGAGTAGCTTTCCAAATTGCATTTTACTGTGCTTCTCACTTCATTCTTTCATGTTCTTGAGCTCCTGGTTGAACAGTCTTGACAATGAATTATTATGTGCAGACCACTGTGTGGTAGGAAAACTGAAGAATCTTGAAGACAGTCATACCCTTGTGTTTGAAATTCTTGAATATATTACTTCACAGAATATGATGAATTATTTTATGTCAATTTGACTGACCCAAGAGATGCCCACAGAGCTGATGAAACATTATTTTCTCATGTGTCTGGGAGACAACTTCCACAGGAGATGAGTATTTGAACAAGCAGACTGCATAAATATTTACCCTGACCGATATGAATAGACACCATCTAAACTGAGAGCCCAAATAGGAAAAAAAAAAAAACAGATGTGAAATAGGTAAATTCTTCCAATCTAATGGAATTGTGATGTCCATGATCTCCTCTTTGATATCAGAATTCATGGTTCTCAGGCCTTTGAACTCAGATTGAATTACACCTTGATTTCTTTAGTTTTCCAACTTGAAGGTGGCATCATGTTGTGGGACTTCACATTTTCGATAATTTTCACAGCCCATTGCCATAATAAATATTCTCTTATCAATCATCTCTCTACATCCTATTAATTCTCCTTCTTTGGAAAACCCTAATATTGATGGCAATGAGGATTTTTTTTCCAAGTGTGCTAAGGATGTTTAGATGGGAAAATGATCCTGATGACCCTAACTTAATCATAAGGTCTTTTTTTTTTTTAAAAAAAAAAAAAAAAAAGAGGATACTAGTCTGGAGAGTTGGCTTTGTGGTTAAGAGCAGTTGTTGCTCTTTCAGAGGACCCAAGTTTAAATCCCAGCACCATCATGGTGGCTTACGACCACCCATAATACCAGTCTCAGTGGATCTGAGGACCTCTTCTGAACTCCATAGGCACCAGGCACACATGTAGTACACATACATACATGCAGGCAAAACACTCATATACCTAAAATAATAAAAATAAATAAATCTAAAAAAATAAATAAAAGCCAGGAAACCAGCTAACACACCAGGAATTGGTCTTCATTCTGTCTTGTAGATCCAAGTTGTAGTATAGTGTCATTTTCTTTTACCTTAAAAAATATCCTTAGCAGCCTATCATCTATGGTCAGACGCCTTGCTCACCCTTAATGCAGTGGGGAGCAGCTTGGTCCTGCCTCAACTGAATGCACTGGCTTTGCTGACTCCCCATGGGAGACCTTACTGTTTTGGAGGAGGGGAAGGGGGATTGGGAGAGGCTGGGGGGGGGAGGAACTGGAGAAGGGATGAGAAAGGGACCTGTGGTTGGTACGTAAAATGAATAAAAATAATTTTAAATAAAAAAATCCTTAGCATTTCCTATAGTGTAGGCTTTGATAATAATGAATTGTCTCAGTTCAACTGAAAACATTTCTTTCTCTCTCTGTCTCTCTGTCTGTCTCTGTCTTTCTGTCTCTGTCTGTCTGTCTGATTCTCTCTCTCACCAGGGTTCCATTATATAACCCCATGTCTTACTTACTGTTCTACTGCTTTGAAGAGGCACCATGACCAAAGCAACTTACAACAGAAAGCACTTAATAGTGGGCTTGCTTACAGTTTCAGAAGATTAGTCCATGACAATTATGATAGAGAGCAGGCATAGCTCTGGAGTAGTAGCTAAAAGCCTACATCCTGATTATCAGGTAGCAGGCAAAGAGAAACACTGGGTCTGATGAGGGTTTTTGAAACCTCAAAGTTCATCTGTACCCCCATGACATGCATCCTCCAACAAAGCCACACCTCTTAATCCTTCCTAACAATCTACCAACAGGGAAACAAACATTCAAATCTATGAGGCTCTGGGGGGTCATTCTCATTCAAACCACCTGTCCTAGTCACTGTTCTATTGCTGTAAAGAGACAGCATGACCAACGCTTAAGGAAGAAAACATTGAAACCATGCTATTTGTTGGGTGAATAAGAAAGACTTTGGGACTTTAGAACAGGAAAGCAGTTGGATACTTTAAGTGGGGCTTACTGAGCCATCCTAGTAGTACTTCCCACTGAAAGACAGTGCTGAGGGAAATTTGAACTGTGGGGTCCCAACTCAAGAAGCTTCAGAGGTGATGAATATTATTAAGTGGCCTAGAGACCTTTCTTGTGATATTTTGGCAAAGAATGTGTCTGTGTTCTGCCCTTGTCCTAAAATTTTGCTGGAAGCTAAATTGAACAGTTTTGGATTAATAGCAAAATAGAGTTCAAGACAGCTTAGTTAGTACTGACTCTGTTGTTTGGTTATTAGTGGTCACTCTTACGTGGATCTATAATGAAAAGGAGCAAGCTAAGCAAAGAAAAATACAAAACACACAGTTTGAGGAAATAAGGAGCACCAGGAAATGTAATGTGGAGCCAAGACCAGTGCTCAAGGAGATAAAAAGTTTAAAGAAAAGCCTGATGTTAAATGGAAAAAAATGAGTGGTGACCTCAGGGAAAGATCCCATCCAGCTAAGCTTCCAACTTGCAAAAAGGAATTAAAGAAAAGTTTAAACCATGAAGGAAACAAATCAAAAACAGAAAGCTGATGCAGATGTATTTGAATGAAGGACCAAGTTCCATCTCCAGCATGCAAATGAACTTGTCAGCTTCAGTAAGTGAGTGGTTCTCGTTTTAGAATAGGAATACAAGAGGGTGTAGAATCTCCATCCATGGCTAATAAAAGTTACTGAGGCCAGGCATGTGTCAGGGGTGTCTCTGCATGGAGGCCCAAAGAGGTCATTGTGTGAAGCTATGAAGGTAAAGCTTAAATTGCCTTGGAACTCCCAATATGTTGGAGATGCCAGAGTCATGGGATACCTGTTGAGGAGAGCTACAGATCGGGTATAGAACCAGCCCAAGAGAAAGAAGTATATTGCAGTTAACAAAATTGAAGAGTAGGAGATCTGAAGAGCACTTTAACATCAAACATGGAAATACAAAGTTTGGAATTTCTCCATCTGGTTTTCAGTCTTGCTTTAGACGGGTATTTCCTCACTATGCATCCTTTCCTCCCTTTTAGAATGGTATTGTACATTCTGTACCATTGTGTGTTGGAAGTATGTGATCTGTTTTTTGATTTTAATTTTACAGGGGGTTACAATTAGAGACTGTTGTGAGTCTCAAAAGAGACTTTGGACTTTTAAGCAGACTTAAGACTGTGAAAGACTACGGATATGTTTGAAGTTGGACTAAATGGATTTTGTAATATAATATGGTTACAGGCTTATGAGAGACAGGAAGTGGACTATGGTGGTTTCAATAAGAATGGTCCCCATAGGTTCATATATTTGAATGCTTGGTCACTAGGGAGTGGTACTATTTGAATGGATTAAAGAGATTAGGAGGTGTGACTTTGTTGGAGAAAGTATGCCAATGAGGGTGGGATTTGAGGTTTTCAAATCCCATGACAAGCCCAGAATCTCTCTCTGAGCCTACAGATCAGGATGTAGCATTCAGACACAGCTACAGAGCCTGCCTGCCTGCATGTTGCTATGCTTTCTGCTATGACAATAAAGAACTAAACCTCTGAAATTCTAAGTAAATCTCCAATCAAATATTTTGTTTTATAAGAGTTGCCTTGGTCATGGTGTTTCTGCACAGTCATAAAACAGTGACTAAGATACATCCTGGATGTACTGGAACAGATTAGAATGGCATAGAACTCATAAATCTCTGTCTGCCTCTGCCTCTGCCTCCTGAATACTGGGATTAAAGGCATGTATCACCATGTCTAGCCCTATATTTCTTTTATGATTTTTAAGATTGGCATTACTGGAGAATTCTCTGGATATGTACCTATAGTTCATGACCCAGACTAGAAGGTTTATTACTCTAAGCATTTATAGCCATGATCCAGGGTTACTGTCAATGAGTGATGGTTATTTTCTATCACTGTAGTTATTTCTGCTGTAATTGGTACTAATTGTGGTGGTTTGAATGAGAAATGTCACTTGGTGTTGCTGGCTCTGCAGCTGGGGTCTCACTCTCTCTGATACCCAGGGGCAGGGGGTGAGTAGACACAGAGTCAAGGACACAGACTCCAGGAGGTTTGCAAGCAATCTCTCATTTATTAAACAAAGGGCTGACCTGAGGTTTATATATGTGGATTTTTTTTGTCAGGCTATGCTCCTAGATGCTGTGGTGTTTCTTGGTTAGCTCTAGGCTGCATGTCATCATCCTTTGGTTTGGAGCTTATGGATCAGGTTTTCTCTGGCCAGAGTGCTCTTTGCGCTTGTCACAGCTCTGTTTGCTTAAGGCATGGTCCAGTGCTTCAGCCTTACCCGACTCAACTTGGCCCTAGTTAGTGATAATGTTTGGGAAGGTTTAGGAGGTATGGCCTTGCTGGAGAAAGTATATGACTAGCGGCAGTTGTTAAGAGATCAAGGCCTGTTTGCAGTTTTCTCTTTCTGCTTCATGCATATGGTTCAAGATGGGAGCTCTCAGCTTATTGCTCCATCTGCCAAACCTGTCTCTTGCTACTATGCTTCCTTGCCATCATGAATTCTAATCCTCTAGAACAATAAGGCAAAACAAACTATTTCTTTCATAAGCTTCATTGGTCATGGTGTTTTATCACAACAACAAAAGAATTTGATCATGTTGAGTTATAGAGAAATGTGGAAGACTTTGAAACTTTGGACTAGAATAGTGGTTGAATGTTGTAATCAGATCTTAATGGTCAATCCTACTAGGAGCTGAAAAGACAGTAATGTTGAGAGTAATGTAAACTGTAGAGGCCCAACTCAAGAGGTTTCAGAAAGGAACAATATTAGTATCTGAGCTATAGGCTATTTTTGTTATGTTTTGGCTGAAAATGTGATTGTTTTCTTCCTGTGTCCTAAGAACTTACCTGAGGCTGAATTTTAAATGTTGGACTAATTTCTTTGGCAGAAGAGATTTTGAAGACAGCCTAATATTGACTCTGTCACATGGTTATTAGTAATGACTCATGTGTAGATCTAGAATGAAAAAGAGCAAATGAGGCAGAAAGAAATACAAAGTTTTAGAGAAAAACAGTACCATGAAACTTAATGGGATAAAACAAATACAAAATATATAGTTTAAAGAAAAAAGGAATGCTGGTAACCTTAATGTTACAGTGGCAGCTTGTGCTGAAAGACAGGATGTAATTTCTAAGGAGATTGGAGCCTATAGGAGAGACTTGACCTGTATTGGGATAAAATGAAGGGTGTCCTAAAGGACAAGATCTCAACCAACTAAGTTTTTCTTTTGTAAAAGAGAGACTAAGAATTGTTCTATTCCTTTAAAGCAACAACAAACAAATCCTGCTACAAACATCATCCAAAGTGCCAAGGCCAAGAGGCCATTCCAAGCTGTCAGCCTATTTGGTTTGAATGAGACACATAGTCTTGAGCACTTGAAAACTTGGTCTCCAATTGATGGCAGGCACTGTTTGGACAGCATTAGAAGGTGTAACCTTGCCAGAGGAACTATGTAACAGGGAACAAGCTTTGAAGTTTCAAAAGCTTCACACTGTTCCCAGTATGCTCTCTCTGATTCCTGTTTATGGGTCGAGCTATGAGCTTTTCACTGCTGCTTGAGACTCCACCAGGCCTTCACTCTGCCTGCCATCATGAACTTGAACCTCTAGAATCATAAGCTCAAATAAACTCTTCTATAAGTTTACTTGGCCATGTTGTTTTATCACAGCAATAAGAAAGTGACTAATACAGAAGTTGGTACCGGGGGTGAGGTACTGAAGTAAAAAATCTGAATGTGCTGTTTTGGAGTAATGTGAAAGACTTTGGGACTTTAAACTAGAAAAAATAGTCAAATGTTGTAAACATGACTTAATGGGCCAACCTAACAAGAACCTGGAAGACAGTGCCAAGAGCAATACAGATTGTGCAGGCCCAGCTCAAGAGGTTTCAGAGGGGAACAATATTAGCAGCTTAGCTAGAGACTATTCTTGTGATAGGGCACAAATCTGGATGCTTTCTGACCATGTCCTAATAATTTGCCTGAGGCTAAATTGAAAATTAAAGGACTAATTTCTCTAATAAAAGAGATTTCACACCAACCTAATATTGACTCTGTCACATCGTCGTTAGTAATCACTCTTTTTTTTTTTTTTTTTTTTTTTTGGTTTTTCGAGACAGGGTTTCTCTGTGTAGCTTTGCGCCTTTCCTGGAACTCACTTGGTAGTCCAGGCTGGCCTCGAACTCACAGAGATCCGCCTGGCTCTGCCTCCCGAGTGCTGGGATTAAAGGCGTGCGCCACCACCGCCCGGCAGTAATCACTCTTATGTAGATGTACAACAAAAAAATGAGCAAGCGGGGCAAAAAATAAACATGAAATGTATGATTTGAAGAGAAAAAGAGCACCAGAATGACTATGCTGAAAGTGACAAGGGGATTAAGGACAGGCCTGATCTGCACTGGAATGTAGGAAACGATAATCTCATGGCAGAAGCTCACCAAGCTAATCTTCCAATTGTTAAAGGAAAAGGCCTAAGGATTTTTCTGATACTAGAAAGGAATAACAAACAAGCTGCTGCAAAGATGATTCAGGGGCCAAGGTCTATCTCAAATAGGCAGCCAAAGTTGATAGGGTTATCCTTGTAGTTCTGACTTTAGAGTCATGAAGGATACAAGAGTTAAGCGGTCATGAAATCTTCCTCCATGATTTCAGAGAGCCAATGAGGCCAGGCAATGTATGGCAGGTGAGTAACATGGAAGCCCTGAGGGTCTTTTTTGTGAAGCTGTAAGGTGAAACTTGAGTTGCAGTGGAGCCCCCAAGCTATTGGAGATGCCAGAACTGTGAGATATCTACCAAAAAGAGCTGAATACATGGAATGGAAACAGTCCAAGAGAAAAAAAATATGTTACAGGAAGTAAAGATGCCTGGAGCCATCCCTGGCAGTGGGTGGGTCCTGTAGAGAATATAAGGGGTCAGCTGGGGAAGGAAGTGAGCCAGGCCATGGTGGTCAGGAGAATCTTGCAGCCTGACTGACTAGCAGCCAGAGTGTTTCTTTATTTATACAGAATTTAGTAAGCAGGGATACATTCATGATGTTCCAAAACATAGATCATATCATTTTTGTTTTTGGACATGTGTTTCACTTCCTTTTGCTCATCTTTTAGTCATCATTAATAAACTATGACAGAACAGAATTATCATTTCCAATCATTTTCCCTCAATTTTTGACATCATTAATAAACAGAGTTATCATTCTTACTCATTAACTCCATAACCCAATTATTGAGAATCTAGAGGCATATGACAGCCTGTTCTCAGGCTGGTTGCTTTGGTTACTTCAAGGATACTAGACCAAAACAAAAATCTTCAACCACCCTGGGCATTTTGCCATGTCCCAAGCAGTGTATTATTAACTCTTAGTGGTCATAGTGCCCAGGAAAAATTCTCAGGCCAAAGCTGATGCAGCTATTATTCAAATTCTGACATAATAAATCAATGTTCACATTTATATCTTTATAGAATTTGTCTCTATGTCTAATCCTGGCATTCTGTTGTTCCTTGGTCATATGACATTATAGTGGCTCTGCATGAGCTAACTTTTATAAGAGAGGGAAGTCCTGACACCTCATACTTTTATCGTCTTTCCATTCCATACTTTGCTCATCAGTATGTCTGTGTAGGGCAGAGTTGTATGCCACGTAATTGTCTGAGTGTACAGTGGGAAGAGGCTTGTAATCTGAACTGTGGACAATTCCTCTAGCCCACCGAATCGTTGACTTTTTGAGTTTACTTTGTTTTGAATATCTTGTTCCTGTGTAAGTACAGGGACAGATGTTTCAAGAATGTCTCATAGCCTCATGAAGAGACCTCTGGCTTCTTCTTTATGTGTCACAACCGCCAAGGCATAAGGAAGACCTTCAATTAGATAAGGATAGCTCCCTCAAAGTGGGGGAAGGGAATAGTATGTTCTGGACTTTCCTGGGTAAGCTTAGAAGCAGCATTCCTGGGAGAAGCCATAAATGATTCATAAGACATTTTCCATCAATCTAACATCCCCAAATTGTACAAATATTAAAAATACCCCAAGTATGTAAAAGGTGGAGATGAAAACCAAAGGTGTCATGGCAGCCATCATGTGGCTCAGCTTTGCTGGATTTTTGTCAAGCAGCTGTGCTGGCTTTATGACTTCTGCCATTCTATTTAAATATGGCTGTGCCATAAAGGTAGAAGGACAGAGCCATCTAAGCCTTTTGGAATTAATTTACCAGACATCTGACATGGAACTAAAGGATTTGGTGATTGTTTCTGCACAGTTTCAGTCTTCTCTGGTCCAGTATTTTCTCACTATGGCTTCATTTATCCCTTTTAGAATGGCAGTGTATATGCTATGCCATATATGTAAGAAATTATGTAATTTGTTTTTTTTATAATTAAGAGATTGCCTTGAGTCTCAGAAGAGACTTTGACTTTTAAAGAGTGTTGAGAATGAGAGACTGTGGGGACTTTTGAAAGGAGGACTAGGGGGCTGGAGAGATGGCTCAGCGGTTAAGAGCACTGGCTGTTCTTCCGGAGGTCCTGAGTTCAATTCCCAGCAACCACATGGTGGCTCACAACCATCTGTAATGGGATCTGGCGCCCTCTTCTGGTATGCAGGCACAACACTGTATGCATAATAAATAAATAAAATCTTTTAAAAAAAAAGAAAGAAAGGAGGACTAAATGCATTATGATATGACCAGGAGCCTATGGGGGCCAGGAAGTAGAATATGGTAATTTGAATGAGATGTTCCCTATAATCTTGGCATTTAAATGAGTGGTCCCCTAGTGATGGCACTGATGGAGTAGATTTAGGAGGTGGCTTTGCTAGAGGAATTATATCACTAGGAAGTGGGCTTAGAGTTTTCAAAAACCTCATATCATTCCCAGGGTTCTCTTTGCTTTCTGTTTTCAGTTCAAGATGTGAGTTCTCCGCTGCTGTTCCAGCCTGCATTCTTTTGCTCAGCCATCATGGACTACTACCCTGGAGTCATAAGCCCAAATAAACTCTTTCTTGTATAAGTTGCCTTGCTTATGGTGTTTTATTACATCTATGCAAAGTACTTCATGCATAGCCAACCTGAGTAGTGCGATCTTCATAGTTCTGGCTTTAGAGTCTTGAAAGATGAAAAAGCAATGAAGACAGAAAATCTTCCTCCACCATTTCAGAGAACTGCTGAGTCCAGGAAGTTTGTGGTAGGGTAGTTTCTGCATGAAGGTCCTGAGAGGCCATTGAATAATAATAATAATAATAATAATAATAATAATAATAATGAAGCCTGTGTTACAGTAGAGACATCAAGATGCTGGAGATGCCAAAAAGGCAAGTTGTCTTTAAAGGAGATGTACAAGAGAATACAGGGAGTGGAACCAGAATATATGTATATATTTCAGGCAGCAAAGCTGGAGGGGCAGAAACATATAAACCCTTTGAAATTAAAGTCCCAGACATCAGACATGGAGCTACAGGATTTAGAGTTTTCCCTGCTGGGTTTGAGTCTTGCTTTTGCCCAGTATTTCCTCACTATGTCCTGATTCATCTTTTGGAATGGCAATGTATATTCTGTGCCAATATACATTGGACATATGTATTTGGGTTTTGATTCTATAGCAGGTTATAGTTAAGAGATTGCCTTGAGTTTCAGAAGAGACTTTGGACATTTTAAAAAATTTATTTATTTTTACTTAATACGTATGAATGTTTTGCCTGCATGTATATATGTACACCACAGGCCTGCAGAGGTTAGAAGAGGGCGTTGGATTCTTGAAACTGGAGTTATGGTTGTGAGCCACAATGTGGATGCTGAGAACTGAGCCTTGGTCCTTTGCAAGTGTAAATTCTTTTAACCAATCAACAATCTCTCCAGAACCCAAGAGACTTTGGACTTTTAAATAGCATTGCAACTGTGAAAGACAATGAGAACTTTTGAAGATGGACTAAAAACATGTGGTATTATGACCACAAGACTATGGGGAGCAGGGAGTAGAATGTAGTCATTTAAATGAGAAATGCCTCCCATAGTCTCAGGCATTTGAACATTTGGCCCCCTGTTAGCGATGCTGTTTGGAAAGCTTTAAGAGGTGCAGCTTTGCTGGAGAAGTATGTCACTTAGGGGCAGGTTTTGAGTGCTTAAGACCTTAACCTGTTTGCAGTTTCTCTCTCTGCTTCATGTTTGTGGTTTAAGATATGTGCTCTCAGCTTGTTTCTTCAGCTGCCATGCCAGCCTTCTGCTGACACGCTTCTCACCACCATGGACTCTAACCCTAAGGAACCATAGGCCAAAATACACTCTTTTCTTAGTCATAGTGTTTTTATTACAGCAATAGAAAAGTAAATACCTTAATCATGTAGCTCTTTAATGAAATGGTACAATATTTCTATGAACAAAGTTAAGTTTTAAAAAATGAGCTAATTGGAAGAAAATTTCCCAGAAAGTGAAAATAGATGTGGGACTGGAATGTAACACAAATTTGAAGTTTATGAAGAATACTGACACTTATTCTTATACACATAGATTAGTGCAGCTCTAAATCCTCAACTTTGTACAAGGGGAGCAGTTAACACAGAAACTCACAACTGGTCAAAGCGTTGTGAATAAAAGTCAATGGAGTGCTCAGCCATAACTGGGACATTTATATCACAGCCCCTTGATGCTCAAGGAACATTAGAGAAGAAGAGGTAGAAAGACTATAAAAGTGAGAGGTCAGGAAGAACCAGGACGAAACTGTTCTCTGGACATGAAAGGGCTGATATATTTGTAAACTAATGGCAACTGTTGTTGCTTACACAAGACTTGCACAAGATCAAGTCAGTCAACCTTCCAGCATGGACAGGGAAGGGGCTCAGGGACCTCCACCCAAAGTTGAGCAGTTTTTGAGGGTTGGTGGCTTCTAGGGAAGGAATCATTTTTCTTTAAGGGTATGGTCCCTAATATGTGGACCATAGTGCAGTGGAAGTTCCCAAAACAATGAGTATGTAGATAGTAAAAACTGGACTCAATGGGTTATTAAAAAATAAAAAGGATATGAATCAGAGACAAGGAGGGAAAGGGTAAGGACTTGATCTAGGAAGAGTTGGGGGAAGATAGGGGGAGGTAACAGATATTTGATAAACATGATTTATAAATATATCAAATTAAAGTATCAGGAGTCCTGAGCTATCCTTGTAAAGTTCTAGACAAGTAAACTCTCTAATTTGGTGTAGTACAAATAAGTCAAATTCTAGAAATTAGAATTAACTCAGGGTTCCTGCTACTTTTCCACTGACCATTTCATTTATCATTTTAGCTCCTGTCTAACCTTCTAGATAAAGAATTTCCAGGTCTGAATTTGTCTAGGAAATACAGCTAGCACACTGGTGGTCACACTAGGTTAGCAGTGGATTTTCTGGTCCGGGGATAAAACCTGGGCCTAGGAGGTCCAATCTCTATACAGGAAGAAGAGGTAAAATGAATAACATGTTATTCATAAACTGAAAACATTGACCAATCTTGAAACAGTAACTCGAAAGAATGAGCCTGTAGGTTACATTAGCACATGAAATGATATGTAATAGTCTTTGTTTAAAAAAAAATCTATGCTGGGCAGTGGTGGCACTTGCCTTTAATCCCAGAACTCAGGAGGCAGAGGCAGGAGGATCTCTGTGAGTTCGAGGCCAGCCTGAGCTACAGAGTGAGTTCCAGGAAAGGTGCAAAGCTACACAGAGAAACCCTATAGAGTTCTTTCTTTTTAAAGTACATGTAAAGTATATTATTATATTTGTCTGATGATTCATTTATCATGGTAAATACATGCAGAAATAAAAAACAAATTTGTTCATATAGAAGATTTTCATGTTATATAAGGCTAGAATAAATTCCTTGGATGAGAATTAGGGGGCCCAACATCATTAAATACATTCAGATCTTAACTGAGATCTCAGACAAATAGTAATCTTGGGTATAGTTCACATTCTATAGACTGAATTGAGAAAAAGGCCTTTCTAATTTTAATAGGCTGAGGTCCTGGGTTCTGGTGACCTTTGCTATTTCAAGAAGGTCATACAATCTGTTTTTTGCTCCTTACATATTATCACGCACAAATTGCACTGAAAAGTTCATTCCTCCCTTGAAAAAAGACCTCAACCTCCACAGCTGTTAGTGGAAGGTGTGAATATTTCTTTCATTTATCAGGCAGCATCAGGAGCCAAGTACATTTATTACATGTGATCAGAAACCAGAAGATGCCATCACATTGCATTTGGCAGCTGTACATACCAGGAGTTGGAAAGTAAAATAATGGACCATTAGTCCCAACAAGCGAAAACCTATTACTCAGAGTTTATGAATTGATCATTCTAGTTATCACAAGAATATGATGACTCATTACTTTCCCACCCAGAAAGAAAGGCAGGTTTTGCCTTTCTTGTGGTTTCCATTGAACATGTATTTGACTGCCAGGTCAGTTGTAGACAGCCTGTTTCTCTTCTTGTTATCTACTGGTGTGTCTTTATGCAATAAGAAGAGTTCAGACAAATTGAGTGAGAATTCTCAATATGAAGACATGTTTTAATTGTTTAACATTTAGTCATTATAGCCCCTCCCTCCCTCACTCTCTTTCCTTTCTCATTAAAATCATTCCTCTCTCCAAGTCCCATTCCCACTCTCTGTGTGCATGTTAACTACTGAGCTTAAAAGGATTCTTGTAACATGAATCTTAAAAGGTCTTATAATAAAAAAAAAAAAAAAAACAGAGGCAGATATCAGGGTGAAAGCTGAAAGATCAGAGAAGCAGAACAGCCAGCCACTAGTTCTTACCTCTACGAAATCCTCAGCCTAAAGAGTGAGTTCATGTTTCCTGATGCCTTTTATACCTTTCTCTGCCCAGACATCACTTCCTGGGATTAAAGGCATGTATGCTTCCCAGTACTGGGATTAAAGCCATCATGCCTGGCTCTATTTCCTGTGTGGTCTTGAACTCACAGAGATCCAGTGGATCTCTGCCTCCTGAGTGATAGGATTAAAGGTGTGTGCCATCACTGCCTGACCTCAATGTCTAATCTAGTGGCTAGCTCTGTCCTCTGATCCTCAGGCAAGTTTACTAGGGTATACAATATATCACCACAGATTCTTGCTTAAGCATGGGTAAGAAGTTATTTACTGGAGCAAAGACAACTTATTCATGGCTACCTATATCACTAAAAAAAAAAGGACACCTCTCTCCCAACAACAATGAGGGAAAGGTAACATCACTAAATAAAAGGACACCTCTCTCCCAACAACTATGAGGAAAGGGTAGGAACTCATGAGCCCCTCAAGGAAGGCTGTTTATGTGCTCCTTCTCTAACAACAGTTAACTGTCCTATACCCTCAGAGATGGGTGGGCCTCATGGACATCTCCCCCAATGACAGTTAACTGCCAGTGGCTCTTCACAGAGGGTGGGCTTCATGAGTCTCTTGCAGCAGGGAACTGCTCAAAGGCCTCTCCTCTAACAATAGTTAACTGTCTGTCTTAGACCTTCTGGGAGGGGTAGGGTCTCATGAGCCTCTCCTCCAACAACAGTTAACTGCCAGTAGCCCTTCAGGGAGGGATTGAGTCTCTGGACCCACAAGGGAATTGTGGCTCATGGGATCATCTTGTAACAATAGTGAACTGCCCTAGTCCCTCAAGGAGAAGTAGGACCTCCTGGGCATCTCCCCCTTATGAAGGTTGATGATGAACACTAAGAATAAAGCTTATGGCACATAAGTCTCTGTTGCTAAGTCCTTGTTCTTTCACACTGGTCATAATTGGGATTCAGAGATAGATTCCACGTCTTACATGTTGCCTTAATGCTTTTGAAAAGTAGACAAGAAACTGAAACTGAATATTTAGTTGGGCATGGTAGTGCATGCATAATGCATGTAATAACAATACACAGGATGCTAAGGCAGTGGGTTGTTGCAAGTTCAGGGCTATTCTGTACAATAACCATCCTGGGCTACAGAATGGGACCTTATCTCAAAAAAAATTATTGAATGTGTGCCTTCAGCACTGATACTGTATAAAAATACACACTTTATCACAAGAACATATGACTACTCGAATCCATTTTCTTTTTTAATTATATGGGATTTTTAATTTTAACTTTTCATAGTCATTGCTATGTAATTTAGTAAGTTAAAGATAAAGATTGGTAATGCATTCCAGTAAAATGTGCACTAAAGTTCCCTGCTGTGCTCACAGAGAACCAAGATTATCTGGAGTGAGTCACAAGGGATAGCTGAGTCCTCCTTCACTGAAATACAAAAATCAGATTAAAATGAACTTCAAAGCCCTCTCTGATCAATAGAAACCAGAACTTAAATGTCAGGGTTAGAGGTGGTAAAATAATGATTAAAATGCAATATGTCATTACGATATAGGGGAAAAAATCACAACAGACAGTCATCAAG
This sequence comes from Peromyscus eremicus, assembly GCF_949786415.1. NCBI lineage: Eukaryota > Metazoa > Chordata > Mammalia > Rodentia > Cricetidae > Peromyscus > Peromyscus eremicus. Next base: position 19,758,577 of record NC_081439.1, on the reverse strand, counting down.
GATTTGTTTGCAAAGGATTATCGTGCATTTCCTACTACCCAGCACAATGCCAGAGGATGGAGAATCAACCATGAAAGGCACTGCAGTTGTACTGACTCACAAAACAGCCACAGAAATAGCCATGCAATATAGTGGGAACAAGCCTCAACTTAAGTGCTAGGAGCTGGAGGGTCATGGAGGGCTTTGTGGAGGTGAAAGGCAGCTAGTCAGGCTATCAGAACCACATATAGTTTTGCTAAGCAAAGCAAATTGAAGGTCATTTCCAGCAAGGTCACAGAACCCAGTGCCTGAGTTCTGAGGAAGTTCCCAGAGAGGTGGCAGGAAGACACTGTTTAAAGGAAAAGGATTCAGAGCAACTCTCTTTATGGCAATTTGCCCTCTCTAATCATCAGATTTTAAATGATGAAAAATGAAATCATAAGGACTGGAGATATGAAAATGAGTGTTACCTGAAGTGTTACCTTAGCTCTGCCATCCTGACCCCTGCCTGCTTCTGTCCCAACCCCACAGACAATCTCATGCTTGAGGCGCCTTTGGCTTTCCTCTCTGGAGCTCTACATAATAACTCAAAGATAAATGTCAGGAAGGAGACATTCCACCTGGGAATGAGGTTGACCTTCAGGACCACTCTTGGGCTAGAAGTGAAGGGCTGCAAGGAAATGATCCAGGACTTTCTTCTGATGCTTTATCAGCTTAATGTGCCAGAGCTTGACTCCAAATAACCCAAGCCATCTAACCCTAACACACATTTAATCAAGTACTCCTCAAAGATACACAAAAGCCAGTTTTCACAATATTGCTTGCTGTTTTTCCTACCAAACTGCTGCCTTAGTCCATCCTGCTGTAACAAAATACCCAGGACTTGATTCTTTAGAAAAAACAGAAATTCGTTTTGTAGTTCTAGAGGGAAGGAAGTCCAAGATCCATGAGCCAGCAGCTTTGGTGTGTTGTAGGAGGCACAGTTTATAAAAAAGTATTAGAAAAACTAGAATTGTTAAACATGCAGGCTTTTGTCTTCAAGGGAAGAAAACACTGGCACCTGTTCACCCAGAAGGCTGGAATGGATGTTGTCTAACACCCCGGTGACCTTTTGTGATTCTATGGGTCTAGCCTTCACCTGAATCCCCCCAAATCCTGAGCATTGTTTAGGTCCTAATCCTGAGCTTTGTATCTCAGTGAACCTATCCTTATGAAAGAGGTACCATAAGAGGTACTCAGCATTCTCAATTAATAAAACCCATCTTTATGCTTATTACAAAATCATCCTCCTGAGGCCCAGATTCCTGAGCACTGTTTATCAGTCAATTGAACTCATTCTTATGGTGAAGGTCACAGGTACTTTGCTATAGAGGTGTACTTTGCAAGGGAGTTTTGATGTAGCTACCCCTGAAGCTTTGTTGCCACTTCTACTGCTGCTGCTAAGGGGATGCAAGGCCACCTCTACCTCTGTTCTCAGCTATTATCTCTAATAGTTCCTTATTCCCCCCCCAACACACACCTGGTCAGGCTACTTTTTTGAGAGGGGTCCCTCCTTGAATAGCTAGTTGACCCACTGGAAATCATCCCTTTCAGCAACACAACATTCAGCCTTCAGCTGTTTCTATGGCAACTCTCTCTGTCTTCCCTGCCCTTCTAGAAATTTCCAACCCCCAGAATTCAAAACATCACTAGGCAAAAGTCAGACAGCATTCTGTAGACCCTGTGTGTTAGGATTCTGCCACTACAGCTATATGACCGCACCATGCGCAGTTTAGTAGCTAAGTAAGGGGTCTTAGGTCTTATGTCATCAGTGTGCTGCATGATTGCACAAATGCACACAGCTTGGTCACGCAATCAGCGCATGCATGGCATAGCTCCGTAAGCCACAATGCGCATGTGCAGGAAAATCCTTAAAAAGCCAGTCACAGACTCCTCCTCTCTCTTCTGTTCTCTCCTCCTCCCCATCTGTATGTGTCTCTTCCCAAGCCTTGTCACTCTCTTCTGTCCCTCCCCCCTTCCTCCTAATAAAGCTCTGATACTGGGTTTTGTCATGCCTCGTGACCTTTCCACATGGTAATAGCGCCACACTGTGAGCTCTGAAAGTCCTGTGTTCAGATTTTACGAATTTTCACTCGAAGCTCTCTACTATTCCTGGGGCTATAGCTGGATACTGTGTTTCTGCCTCTTCACAAGCATCCAGAGATAACTATAGAGGGTGGTGTGTAGAATGCAGGTACACTGTGCTCAAAAATCATCCTGAGTGAGGTAGACCAGACTGAGAAAGACAAATATGGTATGTACTCATTCATAAGTGAATATTAGCTGTAAAATAAAGGATATCTATGCTACAATCCACAGACCCAGGAAGACTAGGTGTTATTATTTATTACACAGGGGACCCCAAAGGGTATCCTGTGCATGCAGGGAAATGTGCTAGGCATGCTGGGCAGATGCGGCTGTGGGCTGGTGGATGACCCACTCCTTGCAGGCATGGTAGTGGCTGCAGCAGCCAGTAATACACAACCCAGAAGCTGCATCCACATGCAGAGTTTATTATAATAGAGAGATGAAGAGGCAGAAAGATAGAAAGAGGAATACAGAGGGAGAGGGAGAGAGAGGGGTGCACATCTCATGAGAAGAAAAGCAGAAGGGGAAAGAGGAAGGGACGGAGTTTTTCCTTAAGAAAAGGCTTCTACGTCAGGATGCAGGGTAGCCCCAAGGGGCAGGATCAGAATATTAACATTTCTCCATTTTGATTATTATAAAAAGAGGTGTCAGCCGGGCGGTGGTGGCACACGCCTTTAATCCCAGCAGTCGGGAGGCAGAGCCAGGAGGATCTCTGTGAGTTCGAGGCCAGCCTGGGCTACCAAGTGAGTCCCAGGAAAGGCGCAAAGCTACACAGAGAAACCCTGTCTCGAAAAACAAAAAAAAAAACAAAAAAAAACAACAAAAAAAAAGAGGTGTGTTATGGGAGCAAGTGAGGGAACAAGGGCGCTGAATTCTCGAGAATACTTCAAGCTGGCAAAGGGTGAAGTGGAGAGGGGGGAAGCCAGGAGTCACACATGGTGGGAGGCATGAGTGAAGAAGCATTGTTAGCTGTCATTGTGGAAATCTCTGACATCTATTCCTTGAGGTTGCTAGGAGAAAAAAAATGTTATCATTGGCCTTATGAGTTGTTCTAACCATGGGTAGAGTGATAACTGCCAGAGAGAAAGACACAGGGATCACCCAGCAACAGAGAAATGGATAAAATCTACATGAGCAAACTGGATGTGAGGCGGGGGTAATGGAGGGCAAGGGTCGGGGGAAAGAGAGCTTGGGGGAGCAGGAGATCCCAGCTGGATCAGGAACAGAGTGGGAGAACAAGGAAAGAGACCACATGATAAATGAAGACCCCATGGGAATAGGAAGAAGCAGAGTGCTAAAGAGGTCCCCAGAAATCCACAAAGATACTTCCACTATAGACTACTGGCAATGGTCGAGAGAAAGCCTGAACTGACCTACTCTGGTGATCGGATGGACGAACATCCTAACTGTCATGATAGAACTCTCATGCAGTGACTGGTGGAAGCAGATGCAGAGATCCATGGCCAAAACCCAGGTGGAGCTCCAGGAGTTCAACCAACAAGATAGAGGAGGGATTATATGAGCAAGAGATATCGAGACCATGATTGGAAAAAGCACAGGCACAAATAGCCAAACTAGTGGAAACACATGAACTATGAACCAATAGCTGAGGAGTCCCCATGGAACTGGACCAGGCCTTCTGGATAAGTGAGACAGTTGATGAGCTTGAACTGTTTCAGAGGTCCCCAGGCAGTGGGACTGGGACCTGTCTTTGGGGCATGAACTGGCTTTTTGGAACCTAGGGCCTATGCTGAGACACTTTGCTCAGCCTTGGTGCAGGGAGGAGGGGACTGGACCTGCCTCAACTGAATCTACCAGGCTGAGCTGAATCCCCAGGGGAGACCTTGCCTTGGAGGAGATGGGAATGGGGGGGTGGATTGTGGGGGAAGGCTGGGGGGTGGGAGGAGGGAGGACAGGGGAATCCGTGGCTGAAATGTAAAATTAAATTAATTATTAAATAAAATATTTATTTAAAAAAAAAAGAATGGAACAGAGAAGTGCCCTGGTTGTACAGAAGAGGCAAGGGTGAACAGGTTCCAGTTGCTGGGCAGGTGCCCTCCTGAGCCTGGAAAGGTGGTAGTGGCAGTACACTGGTACATTGAATGATGTGTTTTTCAGAATTGTAACAGCCATCATACCTGTCATTTCTCTGGAGGTGAGGGTGCATCCATCCCAATTAGCATTCTCGGTTGGGGGTTGGCAACCTCGAAGCTGGTGACAGATGTTGCAGGGGCTGGCATACCTGGAGAGTCCATTGGCCCAGGCAGGAGGAAGAAAACTGCAAAATATTCTTGAAAATGGATGAGATCAGAATGGGCTCTGAAGACTGTAAATTTTTATCAGACCTGATTTTTGATGCAGTAGCAGAACTTTTCCTGTAGGTATCTGTAAGACAGCTGTAATAGATTTACATCATGGCAAAAGGGTTAAAAATCCATAGAAATTTAAGGACTCTTAAGAATTGTTTGTAGTCAATGTTGTATTGGTTTATCAAGGCTGCATTCATCAATATTAAAATTTTGAACCTCTGGAGTTATATTTGAAACCAGTCTATCCTGTATCATGAAGTCTGTGAATGAGGCATAGCTGTCTGTAATTTTAATAGGAAACTTATTAATGAACTGTCAGTAATCTTGGAATTGGGGTTATCAAACTGATGCACCCTAGTCATCAAACATCATCAGATCTGAGAAGGATAAATTTAAGAAGTGAGACAGTTTTCTAGCTACCTAGGCAGCAATCCCAAGTCTCTCCATGGTCATTGGGGTGGGGGCAGAAGCCCCAAAGGAAGCATTTGTTCAGTTGATAAGCCCAAAGATCTGATAGATTTTTTTTGGTGTGTGTGTGTGTGTGTGTGTGTGTGTGTGTGTGTGTGTGTGTGTGAAATAGAAATTTGGGGAGGTCATCCTACCTATCTTGGCAGAGAGGAAAACCAATCTGTTGTTACTCTTATTCACAGTCTAGACAGGATCTCAGCTTTTCACTGTGTGGCAAGCCTTGCCATAAGCTTCCAGGTGAAGGTTCTGTGGCGATCTATCTTCTTGGGAGAAGATACAGGATGCTACTGCCAGGAGATGACATGTTTCTTTACCATAAAAAGGTTTTATATTAAATGCCATATTCTCATATCTCAACAGGTAATTGAGGACTGGGGGAACAAAATATGTTAGATGTATTTGTAACTTTGAAAGCATATATATGAGATAAATTTGAATATACAGGTTTCTCGGTTAGTTACAGCCTAATGAAGTTAGCAAGGACAGGAAAGTTCACATTTTTAAGCCTGAATAGATCTTGAATAAGGGAGACATTCTTTAAGCTATTGGCAGTGGTATTTGAATCTATTACCATTTTTAAGGCCCTCTTGTCATAGTTCTGATCTTTGAATACAGCCAGGTTATAATCCTGAATGACTTATATAGAAATAATTATTTCTTAAGCTGTCTCCTGAGAAGGCAAAGAAGAGTGATGGGGAAAGATCCCAAGGCTGAATGAGAACAGGAGAAAAGGAGCTTATGAGTTAGAGTATAGGCCAACTCTGAGAAAAGGACGCTCTTGGTGGACCAGAAATTCCATCCTGAATGATTTATATAGAAAAATTAATTCCTTAATGTCATACAATATCTCCCTGGTTCTGCATAAAGAAGGTCAAGTGTCTTATCTTATTGCAGAACCATTTTAATTGATAAATATCAATGGGCATTAGACAGCCAATTGGTCCTCTATGCCAGGGTTTTTTGTTTTTTGTTTTTTTGACCCAGCATTTCGGCTTATTTTGGAAAAGGAAGATGGGATGATGTATTTTCTTCTGGAACTACTTCGAGCTGGCATTGGGGCATTATTGTCAGTGGCCCCCCCCCAAAAAAAAGGTTGAAAGGATTAGTCAAAGGCAATGGGGCACTTGTCAGAAGCATGTGGTTATCTGACCTGGCTGTAGGGACAGGGAACAAGTACATTTGGCTGAGGTCCACAACTGCTGCTTCGATGTTTCTGCCAGCCTGCTGGAACACAGACTCGAGATGGGAGTTAAACTTTATGAATTTATTTGGAGCCTTCAAGCCTATAGTTTTGGTAATTGGAGACCAGGAGAGAAAATTGCCATCCTCAGGAATAGACATGTGAGAAAGACTCTTGAACTGGAGCAGGGATGGGACATCTGAAAAGCAGCAATAGACTCATATCTGCAGGTTTAAAATCCTGAGCTTGTGACCCAAATAGTATCAGATTTTTATTAATGATAAAATCTGAAATTGAAAATCTTAAGTGTTAGTGCTGCTACCCTATCCCGGCATAGGAGTGTACTATCTCTGCCCAATGCAGAAATTTAATTTTTTTATTATTAAGAAATTTCCATTCATTTTACACACCAACCACAGATCCCCTTCTCCTCTCCCTCCTGATCCTCAACCTTTCCCCCCAACTCAGCGCCCATTCCTCCCTCCCCCAAGGCAAGGTCTCCAATGGGGAGTCAGCAGAGCCTGGCACATTCAGTTGACACAGGTCCAAGTCCCTCTCCCTGCACCAAGTCTGTGCAAGATGTCCTACCATAGACACTGGGCTCCAAAATCCTGCCCATGCACCAGTGATGAATCCTGATCCCATTGCCAAGGGGCCCCTCAAGCAGGTCAGAACAACTGTCTCACCCACAAAGAGGGCCCAGTCAAGTCCCATGGAGTTTCCACAGCTATTGGTCCAAAGTTCAAGAGTTTACACTAGTCTAGTTTGATTGTTTCTGCTCATAGAATTCCACCTCTCTCTCTTGAGCTGGTCTCCTGGAGCTCATCCTGGTGCTGGGCTGTGGATCTCTGTATAGGCTTCCTTCAGTCACTTGATGAAGGTTCTATGATGATAGTTAGGGCATTTGATTACCAGAGTAGGCCAGTTCAGGCACCACAGCACCACTGTCTTCCATGTTCCTACTAGCATGGCCCATTAAGTCCTGCTTAAAGTGCCCAAAGTCTCAAAGTATTCCATATTCCTCCAGGCAAAATCATGGTCCAGCCTCTCACAGAAATACTCCAGTCACTAGTACCAACTTTTGTCTTAGTTAGGATTTTTATTGCTGTGAAGAGACACCATGACCACAGCAATTCTTATCTACATCTGGATCCTCAGGCAGCAGAAAGAGAGAGACACTGGGCCTGGTTTAAGCATCTGAGACCTCAAAGCCCACTCCCAGTGACACACTTTTTCCAACAAAGCTACACGTATTCCAACACAGCCACACTTCCTGATAGTGTCACTCCCTATGAGCCTATGAGGCCCATTTTCATTCAAACCACCACAGGATTCTACAAATAACAGAATACATTTTTTTAAACAACCAGGACGTAATAAGAAAGGATCAAAACAATTTGAGGCTGTCATAGTGATGTTTTCATGGGCTCCCACATCAAAACCATTTGTCACACTCGCTTCACAGTTATTTGTTTGTTCATATCTCCAGTGGTGTTCACAGAGCCAGGACAATGGCGAATGCTTGTATAACTAACTCAGAAATGGATGGATGGATGGATGGATGGATGGATGGATGGATGGATGGATGAACAGATTGATGGTAAGCATGACTTCAGGCTAAAACTCTGGGTCTCTTGGTCAAAAAAACTAAAAATTCATATCAAGTCCTTAAAAAGGAGAGTTACTGTAAGTTATAAGAAAACCCTACAGTAAACTCTTGAGAATTTGTGGCAAATATTTCTTCAACTTAATATTAAACTGGATGTGTTCATTTCTCCTCAGCTATTCCATTTGTATCTCTACAAAGGTCTGGCCTTAATATTTTCTCAGGCTACAGTACAAATTTATATATGAATTGCATGATCTGTACTTGGCTATTGAAAACAGCTATAGTCTGAGTATAGGACAAAACAGATAAGTAACAGCTTTTGCATATTTTCCTTCCATTGGATATATTGGTTTTCAGGTCTGCTCCCTTTTCACATCTACTTTGCCTGGTGTTTGGCCATTTCTGCTATTTGACCTTGGAGACCATCACACTGTCTAAGGAGAGGCAAATTACTGCTTGAAGAAAAGAATGTTTCTAAAATCAAAATAGAAGTTTACAAATGCAGCTTGACTGATCTTTCTCCTCACATAGTGGTTGGTTTCTTTGGGCCTAATGATTAAAAAATTTTGAGTAGCAACTGAATTCTCTTCTGCAACATGTGCTAGACTATTTATTGATTTCCTGAAACTACCAGGAGTCAAGAAGCACCAAAACTTTCTCCACTTAGCCATCCTTTGACCTTTGGGTGTGATATTAGAGGTGAAATAAAGATTCCTCATAGCTTCCTCATTTCTTCCAAGGATGGAATCCTCACCTTTCCTTCACCCTGCCCAGCATTAACTCTGTCAACAAATCTTTCAAGCTTGATGCTGCCTTATTGAGACACTCTTTTCTGATTAGGACATGCATGGCTGCATCATCAAGAGTTCAGAGCCTAAAAGATAGAAGAGAGGGGTAAATTAATAATTGTTTTCATATAAAATACTTTAATGAATCAAATATTTGCCATGGCTCAGGCATGAGTATGGGAAACTGATCACTGCTTGCCCCTGAGCAAAATGGCCTTTCTTAGAACTCTTTGAAAGCAATGTGTGTTAGCCATTACAGGCATATACCCTCAGCTTCTAAGAGGCTATGACAAGATGACAGTAAGTTTAAGGGTAGCCTGGGGTACACAGTGACTTCAAAGACAACCTAGATAACTAAGGGAGACCTTATCCAATAAAAAATAAAAGAAGATTAGGGATATAGCTCAGTGGTACAACACCTGCATAGCATGTAGAAGGTCTTAGATTCACACCCCAGTACAAAAATAAATAAATAAAAGGAAATACAGGTGCCATCTTTCATGACCCTAACCAATCAAAACTTTACACCTAAAATTCCTATACTTTTTGTTATTATTATTACTACTTTTTAACTGTGTAACAAACTACTTTAAAATGTAATGGCTTGAATCAGCAGCAATTTATTTTTCCCTCATGATTTTGTGAGCTTGTTAAGCTAGATGCTTCTTCATGGTCATTTGCCCTGTCTGGAGTCATGTACATAGTTGTATTCAGTTAGTTGAACACAAAGGTTCAAGATATTTCTTGGCTCTGGAGCCTAAATGCTTCTGCATGTGGGTTCTCCACACAATTAGCTTGGGCTCTCTCCCAGCATGGTTGTCTCAACACAGTCAGATTTTTGTTTTCCTGAAATAGAACCTAGCTACAACAATACTTTTCTCCCCAACCTACATAGAAATCTGCAAATAAGCAGGGTAACTACTTCTCACAAAAAAGACTCCTACAAATGCCCAACGTGTCCAGTCAGATTCTATAGTAAGTCCATGTTGTATGGCATTCTATCTCACAAGTGTGTTTTGTTATGAGTCTTCAAGGTTAAAACCAACTGTTTCCTGAAATATTAACTTCTCACAAAGTTGCCACTTTTACTGGAAAATATTGAAATGTTTCATTAGTTTTGTGAAGTGGACAAGTGAGACGTACACTGAAATAACAATTTTTGCTCTCCTATGAGATATGTATAATCCATAGGTCATGTGGGCCTCTGGTAAAGCCTAAGGTCATTCATTCTGATAATCAATCCCATCAATTCTTTAAAAAATTGCAACAATGGAAAAAGTCAAAGGAATTAATCTAACTTTCACACCCAGGTTTGGAACTCCATCATTATGTAGTTCAAACTTCTTTAAGAACCTTAACCTATTCTCTTGCTTTTACTGTGTCTGTATATGATCTGTAGCATGTACAATCATTACCTTAAAAGATTCTTTAGTCATATGGTTTAATAACTTCTCCAGAGTGTTCAGTTTTCATCTTCCTTTCTTGCCACTCATCAGCAGAAGCTATGTTAAGCATTCCTTGGTAGTTGTTTGCATACCTTTGCACATCAGTAACATTGAACTCAGTCCTTAAGCCATAGCCATGGTGATTCTTAAAATATTGGCTCCAAACATCATTTTCCAAGAGTTGGCTTACTCAGCTCACATTTGCAGAGGTTTTAGTCCTTAGGTGGCTGGCCCCATAAGGAACCACCTCTATCTGAGGAAGCTGTTGGTAGTTGATGCTTAAAGGAAGAGGGAGAGTCACTTGTTTCTCCAGGGGTGTGGCCTCTGGTACATTGCACATATTCCAGTAATTGGCCTTGCACCCATGTGTATACTTCTAGAACATTGAGAGACAAAGTGTAATGGCAGAAGGGCATGGCTGAGCTAAATGCTCCCCTCATAGCAGCCAAGAAGCTGATAAGACAGCATACTTGTGCTCCAGAATTCCTAAACTCCAGTCAGATTCCAAGAGATATAATGACAAAGGATCCATTATTCACATTAATAATAAGATCCAGAATAACCCAAATGTATTTTCTGTCATCTACCAATCACAGCAAGTAATAGGGGATGGGGGAGGGAATAGACTCTACCTATGATGAGTGTAGCAACATGCATGTACATGGAAGAGAGGAACTGATGATGACCATTTTGGGAGATTATCAATCCTACTTCATAACATAAAATAAATTTCCCTTTATCTAAGTTTGTCAGATTATATCAATAATACCATTTTAAATGCTATGTGGCATGTTACATCAGGGACATAAAAGTTTGTTGCCATTAGATTAATGAGGGGCTCATAAGGAACCACCTCTATCCGAGGAAGCTGTTGGTAGTTGATGCTTAAAGGAAGAGGGAGAGTCACTTGTTTCTCCATGGGTGTGGCCTCTGGTACATTGCACATGTTCCAGTAATTGGCCTTGCACCCATGTGTATACAGACAACACTAATAGCACTCCATGGGTTATTAAAAGAAATAAGGACATGAAGTTGGGAGGGAGGGGGTGTGATGGGGATTTCTGGGAGGAGTTGAAGCAGGAAGTAGGGGTGGATATAATTAAAATGCATCATAAACATACATGAAATTCCCAAAGAATAAATGAAGTATTTTTGAAGTTTGTAGTCAGGATGTCAGTAACAAGGATATAATACTTTGGGAAGGGAGCAACTAGGATTCTTCACAAAGCCGGTAATCAAACCTTGAGCTTTAACTGAGGTGCTTATGGCACCTGGGGAACTGTTTCTTGTCATGTATAATTCCTAAACAATAACCTGCTACTGGTTAAAATGTCTACATTAGGCAGAGTACGTTGCTGACTGCAGCAAACAACTTCCAAATGCCAGTGTGTTTACACTGTAAAGGTTTATTTCTCAGATGTACTGGTCCAATACAGGCTACCAGGTACACTCTGCTCCACACAATCATTTAGAGACCCAGGATTCTTCTGTCTAAATTCTACTAAACCCATGGCAGCCTCTTTCTCTGGGTGCTCTGCAATAGGTCATTCCTCACGGAAGGAGAAAACAAACAAAGCAATATATATATTGAAGAGAGACTGTAGGTGAGCCAGGCCTAGAGATGCTGCACAATACATTCCCTACCCAACTGTAAAAAATTCTAGAAAACGTAATCAAACTGTTATGACCTGAGAAGGAAAGAAAATGGTTCAGTCACCAGTCAGAGTCTACCAATAACTTTCACTTACATACCCTTACCATATCTAAATATAAAGAAATTCTCTTTTTTATTTTTTGGTTTTTTGAGACAGGGTTTCTCTGTGTAGCTTTGAGCCTTTTCCTGGAACTCACTTGGTAGCCCAGGCTGGCCTCGAACTCACAGAGATCCACCTGGCTCTGCCTCCCGAGTGCTGGGATTAAAGGCGTGCGCCACCACCGCCCGGCTAAAGAAATTCTCTTATCAGACAATGCTTCAGTTGTATTTAATGTCTGATATCAGCAGTGGGAGAACTGGATACACAATACAGTTTTGAAGAAATGTCTAAGCAGAATCCTATGAAGAAAGTTACAGGCCTTAGCATCTGAAATATATGACTGAAACCTCATCCAAATCCCATTTCCTTTCCCAATGTCAATTAAAACTTAAAATATATTGAGCTAATGAAAAAATAATGAAGTCATATTTTTGGTTTCTTCCTTGATTATTGAATTGTTGTCTTTTCAAAATAGTTAGTTCACTCCCTCAGAATGGTTTGTGTGTGTGTGTGTGTGTGTGTGTGTGTGTGTGTGTGTGTGTGTTTATGTGTATGTGTTTATAGTTTGCCTGTTAGATAATCAAATTTGTATATAATCAAATTTAGCCTAGTAACTGAAGAATGAATGTCAGAAAATGAAAGACAGAGCCAAGTGGGATGTTATATACCTATAATCTCAGCACTCTGGGAGCTAAGGCAGGAGAAACACAAATTTAAAACCAGCCATGTCTACATATTGAGACCTGTTGAAGATAAAGAACAAGGAAGGGGAAGGGAGAGATAGGAGAAGGTGAAGTGATAGAGGAAGAGGAAGACAAGAATAAAACAGTCTAAAAAAAAAACTTTCTGAAATGTAAAATTGTCCATAGAACCTTCCATTTCCTCCCCACCATATATACTCAGCACTGTTCACTACTACTAACTCATGTGCATATTTTAAACAGTATTTCTAAAGATATGATGTTCCATAATTCTGCATGAAAAACTTCCTCATTTCTGGAATAATGGACAGTTTAGAAGTGAAGGCTTTTTTTGTAGAAAACTTGGAAATGTATTTTCTTGTCTGTTTTTTGTTTATGTCTGAGTTAAAGGAGGCTAATTAGAATCTTTCTCGACCTCACTTATACTGTCACAGATGTTTGGAGATGGGAACTCCATGTCTTTAATATATTTGTAATTAGTTCATAGAGAAGACTATACATTTTTACAAGAACATGGAAATAACATTTAGTTCACTTGAGACAAGGTATGCTGCTGTAATAAAAGTCTCAAAGGCTTAAACATTAGTTTACTTTTCAGTTGCATGAAGTCAGATACAAGTTGGCCACAGCTCATTTCCATCTGGTGACATTGGAATTCTAACTTTCTTCCATCTGGTGCTCCTGCCCTCTCAAGATGTAAATTCCTAGATTGTGATGGTTGGAAAAGAGAGGACTGGAAGAGACACACCAGCTCCTCACTTCATTGGCCCATAAGTAATACATGCCATTTTCACGCACAATTGATTTACCAGAAGTTACTAGATAGCCTACACTCCATTCCAAAAGCATCTGGGAAATACAGGGAAACACAGTGTAAATTTGATGAATACAACCATCTTTGCCTTATAAGGGAAATAAGATTACTTGCAGAAAGGTCCACAAGCAATTTTCACATATCATGGATGAATTTGACAAGTCAGGAATTGCGTGTATATAAATGAGTGATGAAAGAGTTTAGGATATATCCCAAACTATGAGCACAGTGATGCTCTGGGAAACCATTGGCCAATAGAGATAGGTAGGCACAGAGACTCTAGCTCACCAGTGGTATGTCTACCCTTCTGAAAAAGAAAAGATCCCTAAACTGACATTTTTTTCATTATTGCAAAGTGCTACAAGACTCTTGTTTTAACCCAAACTAGATTTTAGACATGCTACAGAAAGAAAAAAAATGGAGATAAAATGTAAAATTACTGAAACAAAGATTCCTGTATTTCAAAATTGTGATTTGCTATGGTATTACTAAAGAGAAGAAAGAAAACATGGCCTTTGGTGTTTCCAGTAGAGCAGAGTAAAATCACAAGCTGATGTGGCCATTTCTAATCACTTGTGCTCCTGTTGAAACAATAGTCACCAGATTCAAGTCTAATGGTTGTCCTTGTTACTTCTCTGTTGCTGTGAAGAGACTCCATGACCAAGGCAACTCTTATAAAAGAAAACATTTAATTGGATCTTGCTTACAGTTTCAGAGGTTTAGTCCATTATCAACTGTAAGACGAATTGCTAAATGGTCTTATTAATAAAAAACCCAGAGCCAGATACTAGGGTGAAAGCTGGAAGATCAGAGAAACAGAACAAGCCACGGCCAATCTCACCTTACCAACTCCTCAGCCTCCAGAGAGCGCTACTTCCTATATACTCACACCTGTATCCTTTCTGTGCCCTGCCATCTCACTTCCTCTATCTGTCCAGCTACATCACTTCCTCTTTCTGGCCAGTTCTATCACTTCCTGTCTGTCTGTACAGACCTCCAGACCTCTATAGTTAACTAGTGCTGGGAATTAAAGGCGTGTGCCACCACACCTGGCTCTGTTCCCAGTGTGGCCTTGAATTCAAAGAGAGGAATCTCGGCCTCCTGAATGCTAGGATTAAAGGTGTGTGCTACCATTGCCTGACTTCTATGTTTAATATGGCTGGCTTTTTCCTCTGATTTCCAGATAAGCTTTATTGGGATGCACAAATAAAATATTACCACAATCAACATAGTGGGAACGTGAGTGTGGTATTGGAGAAGTAGCTGAGAGCTATAACCTGATCCACAGGCAGAGAAGAACTGGACCTGGCACTCCCAGTGACATACTTCCTCCATCAAGGCCATACAGTCTAATTCTTTTCAAGTAGTGCCACTCCCTGATTACTAAGCATTCAAATACATGAGCCTATGGGAGCCATTCTTATTCAGACTACTACAATGGCAAATATGACCCTATTTTTCAGCCCTCCATCTCAGAACAGCCTGCTCAGTTCTAACTTTTGAAAGACAGAAAAATCTTACCAGTAGATGGTCAAAAGAAAACTCAATGTAGTTACCATATGATTAAAATTTAATAATGTCATAGGGAAAATTTTTCAATGCTATAAACTCTTCTTGTGTTTCTTTGCCTGTTGATATTTTGCAATTTCTACCCCCCCAAAAAACTTTTTAAATCCACAAGTTCATCAAAACTATAAAAGATAAAAGTTACGTATGATCTTGGTAAGCTCCCCAAATCATACCAGCATCATTGCAGAGAGGATGTCTAAAAATTATTTTATAGGGCACTGGAGAAATTGCTCAGTGGTTAATAGTGCTTGCTGCTCTTCTGGAGGACCCAAATTTGATTTTCACCTCCCAAATTGGGCAGCTCACATTAGCCATAACTCAAGCTCCAGGGGATCCACACCCTCTTTTAGCCTCCACAGGTCCCTGTAGTCACAGGGCATACCTACACCCAGACACATACTTTAAAAAATAGTGAAATAATAAATATTTTTAAATGTTTATGAAGTAATCCATTGTATTAAATTATCACAACAAGCTGTTTTTTTAAATTGTATTTAGATTTATTTTATGTGTATGAGTGTTTTGCCTGGATGTATGTATGTGCAGTACATATGGATCTGGTACCAACAAAGACCAGAAGAGGGTATCATATCTCCGGGAACTGGAGTTAAGGATGGTTGTAAGCATCATGTGGGTGTTAGGAGACACTGAGCCTCCTCTCCAGTCCTCACAACAGGGTAGTTAATAAATAGGATGATGCTGACTTACCTGAAGATTAGCAGAACATGTATAATAAAAGCAAAATGTGTTACTATTTAACTGAGTCAGACAGATAAGCATTGACTCTGTCAAATATGAGCACCACACTAATTCATAAGAGATGAGTACTACGGAGTTATGTTATCTATTCAAAGTTATCATGAACTGGAGTAGCCATTAGGATCATCTACCAGTCACAATTCTGATTTTCTACCTTCCAGTCTTCCCATTTCTAAGCAAACCTCCCAGCTATCTAAGCATCAGGACAACCAAAGTCTTTGGGGTGGGTGGCACAAAGTCAAAGCTTATACTTGTGTTCTGTTTTATTCAGGGATGAAATATTGTGGAATGGTTGACTAACACTTTCTGATTTTTCATACCCTATAACTTGGAATTTATGTCTTTTATTTAGCTGGCTTATGATGGCAATTTATAGACCTAAGACTTTATGCGGCACCTTCTCATAAAATTCACTCCCAATTTGTAAACCTAAAGACAATGATGAACAAACCAGGTGTTTTGGAGATACATAAAACAGAATAGTTTCAGAAATATTACCACCCAAGTCAAGGTTAACAATGTGTTTCCTTACTCTTCCTCAGACTTTAGATTTCCAATTTAGCAAGACCAACCCCCTTGCTAAGGAGGCCCATCCCCCTCTGTATTGTGCCCATTAATAAAAGACAATTTGATAAAAGTTCATCTAGGGAATTATGCATTTTTCCTCGAGGGTGCAACCCTCCAGAGAAGCAGCCAATGTGGGTTCATCTGGGCCTTCCCAGAGAATGGGAAAAAAAGTTCTCCTTCCTTCACTTTTCAGGTTTTCTTATCCCTAGGAGGGGGTAGAAAAAAAACTTTGATCCTTTTACAACTGCCTATGTGCTAGTGGGCTCAATAGAAAGTATTGCACTGAGACAGATTTAGGAATGTATCAGGTGTATTGGAGAATAATATGAGAAAAAAAGAGAATCCAGCAGGAGGATTTAGCAAAGGAACCTCCCAGACTGTGAAATTGATTTGGCAACATCTCCATCAATTAACAGGCTGTATCAGAGCAAAGACTGGCATTAGAACAGATTTGTGTTAGCCATAAATAGCCAGGGCCTTTACTCATTCTTTGACCAGGAAACACTGTCAGAAGAGCATAACCTTGGATCAAAAGCTGAGACTGTCAGGGCTAAAGAAACAGCTCAGGGTTATTATGTTGTGTATCCGCTGCTTATCCCAGTGGATGCTGCAATTCCCAGCATCCATTTGGCAGCTCACCAGTGTCTGTAACTCCAATTCCAATGGATCCAATACCCTCTTCTTGCCTCCACCAGCACAAGGCACACATGTTTTCAACAGACATACACAGAGGCAAACACTTATACAAATAAAAATAACAAAATAAAACTTTGCTCACTGCCCTGAGAGACACATGAGGAACAAACTCAGACACATAAGGAACAACCCATAAATGTGAGCATGTCAAAACTGAGGACATATTTGATGAATGGAAGACAGAAACAGAGAAACAAATGCTTCCTCCTATTTTGTCTCCTGGAAGGAAAAGCCTAGAAAACATACATTCTGTAAGATTCTCCCAAAGATACCTCAGCATCAAGCTGCAGTTTCCCATGGTGCCAGACAAGTCATCAAGTAACATATCTCTTAGTTCTCTTCAAAGTGTCACTCCCAAATACACACCTACACATATACCTTTGCCTCACCCTCCTGAATAGAAGACTCTAACTCCATAACTGATTGCACCATTGGAATTCCTAAATCCAACTCTTCCTGAAATAACCTCCTCAGACTTCCTAATTCCTTGAGATAATTTCTTTTCTGTCTTCTGTGTGTATGTTAAAACGAGCTTGAGGCCTGGCGGTGGTGGTGCATGCCTTTAGTCCCACTTGGAAGGCAGAGGTAGGCGGATCTCTGAGTTGGGTTTTGAAATTTGAAACCGACATAATTCATTGATCCAACCTCATTTTCCTCCATCCTCACCTCACACCAACCTACATCTTCCATATGTCTCTCTACTCTCATAGTCAGCACCAATAAGATGAAATAAGCTCACTGACTCCTCCAATATGTATGAGGATGCATCTCAACCTGATTGTGCTTTGCATCTAAAGGGCTTCTCTTGTAAGTAGTATATTGAGTATTCACTTGTTGCAGGACCTTCAACTACATCTAAATAAGAAGCAAGTCAAAAGTTCTGGGGATATTTTTTCTAGTCGAGTACAATTCCTTACTACCATCCAACTCTTATGCTTATACCCACAGATAAGTGTAGGTACCACCCCTCATCAAAGAAGCTTCTCTTTACAGAAAATGAAGACATAACAGAAAATACAACTGGACATAATGGAGTGATCAACAGATCTTGGAGATCCCAGCCCTAACCGATACACCTACATCACAGTTCTTGCATCTCTGGATCAGGGTACACTGAGCAAGAGAGAGCTGAAAGATTGTAAGAGCCAGAGCACCAGGAAGTTTGCTGTGAAACTATCTCTCTTAGAAATAGCTGCATAAACAAAACCAGACAACAGTGTCATCAACGGACATGTTAACATGGAAGGGGGAAAATTTCACAGGGACCCACCTGTGACAAATAACTATAGTTAACTAATGACTGCTGAGTGAAGGAAATTAACTTCTCCCAGGAATGAACCTCCTTTATTAGTTGTCCAGTGTGCAGTGGTCAGCCTGAAAGCATATACACACAACAAAATGGACTCAGCTGATTGTAAATACATATTTGTGTATACACATACATGCACATATGTATGTAATAATAATAAAGAAAAAGAGGCTATTGACCTGAGGGTGACATGTAGGGTAGCTAGGAGAGGCTGTAGGGAAAAAATTGATGGGAGAAGTGATGTAATTATATTTCAATTAAAAACATCTTTTACAAAAGTTCTAGGGCTGGACCCAGATACAGGTTGGAAAGACACTCTTCAAATAAAAAGCTTGGATACAGTTATTGAAAGCTTGTAAAACTAAGAAGGCCAAGGCTAGAACCCTGCTGGCCTCATATTCAGGCATGGGAGGCAGACACTGCTCATTGTTACTTTACCTAGATTTTGTTGCCTAGGCCCACAAAAATATTTAGCAGCCAAGTAGCAAGAGCCACTGTAAGTGAAAAAGCGACCTGCTCCAGGAAGTGACCTGCTCCTCCCTACAACCCTAATTTTACCTGCTAACTCCATCAGTCTGGGCACTGGCAAGAATCTAAATCTTGAGGTACAAGCAACCAGTCTAGCATGTCTAGCCCTGTCTCTGAGCTTAGAGCTCTCCTCTGAGAAATTTCTCATCAGCACCAATCAGATCCCTAAAGGCTGCTATTGAAAAGGGTAGGACAACCAGGGTCTGTAGCCCATATTGCCACCAAAGGCCTCATAGATGTCTGGGGTCTGGGCTGCAACCTGTAACCATGAGGGCATCAGAGGGCCATGCTGCCACCAAGGACATCCTGATTTGAGTGGCCACACTGTCACCTGTGGCCAAGATGTCATCCAGGCCAGGGTTGCTGCAGAGGGTCATTCTGGTCTATGGCCCTACAGCGGCCAGGGTCTGAGTTGATGTCCGGGGCTCCTGTTGTCACTGAGGGCCATGGGGAGGATGAGGGCCTGGCTGACCACCTTGGACCATATTGGTGCCACCCAGGGCCATGCTGATCTAGGTGGCTGGTGCTGTGACCTGGAGCCATGGAGACATCTGAGCACAGGCTCCTACCTAGGCCAGGGTCTGGGATGGTGTCCATAGCTCCAGTTGCCACCAAGGGCTCTGTGGATGCCTAGGGTCTGGCCTGCCACCTGAGACTATGTTGATGCCCAGGGGGCCATGCTGCTGCTGGGCCCGGACTGACCTGAGGGGCCTATGCTGCCACCCAGGCCATGGTGGCATCTGGGCCTGAACTGCAGCTAAGGGCCATGTCTGAGTTCAAGGTCCTGGCGCATCTGGGGTCTGTAGTGGTATCCATGGCCTGAGTTAGCAGGGGAGGCATTGGAACCATGCTGTGCTGAGCCAGCCCCACCCTTCACTGAACCTGGGATGGCTGGTCGTGCCCTCACTGGATATTGCAGCAGGAGAGCTGGCCTCCCTCAGGGGAGAGCTCATACTCATACTCGGGAAAGATGGCCCTACCCCTCACCACAGGCATGCATTTCACCTGGGAAACACACTAGAGCTGACTCTGTTGTCAGGAACACAGGTAACCCCGCCCCCTTATATGCCCCCTACAGCAATAGACAGAGGAGGCCCTGCACCTTGCCTGGGCAAAACAGTAGAGCGACCCTGGCTATATGAGTGAAGGAGACATGGATCTGAGGGCCCAAGAGCAGGAGAACTAGCTCCAGCTCCTTGCTGTAGGCTGCATTGGGTGAGCTAGCCTAGGCAATGCTGGAGAGGTCAACTGGGGAGTGACAATGAAGGAAAGCTAGCGAGCTGACTAACCCACCTACCCCCGACCTCTGTTGCTTTCACACCCTCAGGCCCAGAATCAGGGCTATGAGTTGGCTCATCCTAACATTCACCCCATCTGAGAACTGTTGGAGCATGTGAAGGGACAAAGCTACAGATCCAAAACAACAGGATCTCCACAACACAGGACAACAATAGCATGTCCAAGAGGAGCCTCAGTGAGAGCCCATTGTCAATGGTGTAGCAGAAACCAGAGGCGTGGAGCCAGACCAATGATTCATGGCAATGAACACTTGCAAGTAAAGATGAACAGACTAAAGGGTAACCTGTGGGTCTCAACAGGCTACACCACAGCTTCCTCAACAAAATAATTCCTCCTCCTCCTCCTCCTCCTCCTCCTCCTCCTCCTCCTCCTCCTCCTCCTCCTCCTCCTCTTCTTCTTTTATTCTTCTTTTTCTTCTTCTTGGTTTTGGTTTTGGTTTGTCTCTGGTTTTTGGTTTTTCTTTTAAATTTGGTTTTGTTTTGGGGGGAGGTTGCAAGGGCAGAGGTGGATGCAAGCAGACAAGGAAATAAGTGGGGTTGGAATGCATGATGTGAAATTCATGAAGAAACAATTAAATGAAAAATAAATAAACAAACAAACAATTTTTAAAGGAAAAAAAGAATGAGATAAACCAAAAAAAAAAAAACAGAAAAAAAAAGAGAAAAAGGTAAGAATGTGCTTTGGGAAATCTTGGAAGACAAACAAAACAAAAAACAAAAATCAAAACCAAAAAACTTTTGTCCTCTTCCCAGACCCAGATCTCTCTCTTGTTATCTTAAGTTTCCCTATTTTCTATTTAAAACCCTCTGTTTCTGGTGGTTAAAAGACTCCATGGCAGAGAAGAAGGCAGAAAAGGTATTGAGTCCTAAGTTAGTGCATAATTAAATAATCCAAGATAATGGCAGGGGTGAATATGAGCAAAGTACACTGATACCCATGAATGAAAACATCCAAATGAAGAAATAAACAAAAGAACGATAATAAAGAAAACTGTCAAAGGACTCTGGATAGTTCATCCTGACTTTGCAATCATGCGCAAAAGAAAAGAGGACAAGAGCAGACACTCTATAACCTGCCTTAGAGCAGACAGGCAAACAGGCAACTAAAGGAATATATAATAGGAGGGTCAGCAGAATAAAGCAGGAGGTGGCATCTCACTTTTCAGGAGGTTTTTAATGACATTTCTAAGACAGAGAAGAACACTTGCTGGAAGACAGAGGTTGCCACTGTGAGGAAAGACAGTTGTTTGTTTTTTTGTTTTTTGAGGTTTTGGTTTTTTTTTTTAGTTTGACTAGAAAGGCATTTTGTCTTACCCAACGTGTGTGTATAGCAAATACCAGATGGCTAGCTTGTGCAGCACACAGTTCCTGACATGCAAAACTTCAGATGTTGGAGTTCACTGGTCTTTTGTTCTTTCCAAACATACTGCTTCTAATATTTATCTTGGAGAATTATATAGTAAAAGACAAAATAAACTCATTGTTCACCATTGCCAAAACACAGGTTTGCTCAGGTGAAACTATATATCACCAAAATAAATAGAATGTGATCTGTTGTACAGCAGTTTGGCAGAATGGTGCACTCTGGCAAGATGTTTGGCAATGTACATGAAGGACAGGAATGAAACTTCAAAGGACAATGGGCAAGAGCCTTCCTTTTGGCTCCCCACTTTTAGGTATCCCTTTGACTTACCTATGAATTTTTAGAGTAATGATGAGCAGTACATGTTTCTAAGCCTGTATGTATTAGCTTTAAAAATATCATAGATGTAGGCCAGGCGGTGGTGGTGGCGGCGGCGCACGCCTTTAGGCACTCAGGAGGCAGAGGCAGGTGGATCTCTGTGAGTTCGAGGACAGCCTGGTCTCCAAAGCGAGTTCCAGGAAAGGCACAAAGCTACACAGAGAGACCCTGTCTAAAAAAATATATCATAGATGTGGTTCAGTAACTAAAAACATGTACTGCTCTTCCAGAGGACACACGTTTGATTCCTAGCACTTACATCAGATGACTGACAAACACCTGTAACTCCTACTCTGGGGAAATCCAATACCTCTGGCTTCTGAATGCATGTACACACACTTAAAAATAATAAAATAAGTTTTAAAACTTTAAAGACAGACTAGCTTAGTATAGGGGTGTCAGATGGTCCTTACTGCTGTCATCATTGTGACTTTGAAGAAGCACACAGTTTGCCAAGCTAAAAAAAAAAAAAAAAACCTATTTAAATATCTGTTACGCAGTGTGGCCAGAGTCTGAAAAACTATGGCCTGTGGTCTAAATATAACCTACAGCTTGTGTTTTTGTAACCCAAAGACACTGCTGCTATAGGCTAGCACTGTGATCTAGAAGGCCAATCAGGCATCCCTTTTTTCTGCCTCTAGCCCAGACCCTGCTTCCCAAACTGGTGGATGTTGTTCAAAGGGCTGTGCTGATCACCATGTATACATTGATGCCACTGCTATCGACAACTTCTGGGTACCAAGCAGTCTAGGATCCTTCTGGCTAGCTACCAAGTTGAATGGCACGGATCTCCAGCAGATACACTAGGCAGTGGGCATCACCAGGGCAGAGAGTAAAACTGATCTGGGTTAGTCCTCCTAACCCTGTTCACCACCTGCCCCTCCTGGAGCCAGGCCCTAACCCTATGAGCACTGTTCTTCCTGAGGAAGTCTATGTAACATGGCACCTCCTTTTAGGACCAACCATCTAAGGCAAATGGGACAGAGTACAGCAAGACTTCTCCCCTTCAATAAACCAGAACCCACACAACCTCCTCTGTGTTACTTTTGGGAAAGAAAATCCCCAAATACTTGTTATCTGCCCTTTCACACTAAATTTTGGGATCACACCAATATAAATTTCTACAAAACACTATCCAAATAGATTAATCATTATGATTGGGGAACCCGGGGGAATTGAAACTCTGAGAGTCTGTGCTGAGAAATCAGAGGCTCACTGATTTAGTCTGCATTCAAAAGAGTGATATAAGTCTTAAATCTGTAGACCAGAACACATACACTCCTGAGAGTTGCATTGTGTCATGTGCACACCAGGCTCAGTTATATGGGGTATGTGAATGCCACCTACTGGGCACAAACAGCCTCAATGCATTGAAAAGCATCATTCCTACTACAGAACCTGGAACCAACTACCAGCTAGCAGCACTGCTTGCACTGGGTCACATTGTTGCTACAGCTGGCTGAAGGGCTTGAGGCTTAGTGACAGGTGTTCTCAAACGAAGTAAACTTCTCACTCAGGGCAGAGCAGTTTTCTAATCTCTTTGCTGTGGAGCTGTTCTGGTCACTGTAGAATGTTTCTCATATCTCTGCCCTCTTCTTGTACATCAAGTTGAAGAATGAACTCTCAAAAGATCAGTCCAAGTCCCAAGCCCCAGCACCTGTGAGTGTGAGCTTATTGGGAAATAGCATTTGTCTTTGCAGATGTAATCACATTGAGGATCTTGGGATGAGCTCATCCTACACTAAGGGAGGGTCTGAAGTCCAGTGACAGGTGGATTTCTATAAGAATAGTAAGGGGATGAGATACAAGACAGAAGGCCATGAAAATTCAGAGGACCACAGGAAGGAGTCTCTTTTGATTCTCTGATAAATACAGCAATATCAAGAGACCAGTGCATTACACTAAGATGCCAATAGCATCCTCCTCCAAGGTGACAATAAAAACTCTCCCCACTAATAAATGCCCCTTGAGAAGCAAGATGGTCCCAGGATTTAAAAAATGTTGTGCTGTCATTATACCCTCTAACAAAAAAAAAAAAAAAAAAAAAGGAACTTGTGATATGTGATGTCTGTGAAAATTCCCTAGTCATCAGATCACCTAGGCAGCAGGGTAAGACAACCAACATGAAGACAAACTCAAACTACAACAAAACTGGGGAAGTGGAAACACAGAAACAGCTACTGTCTTCTTCATTGATGAGGCCTCTCTTCTGAACCACTCAGTGTAAGCAGGCACTCCTTTTAATGCATTTTGGATTATTAAACTTTACAAAGAATTCTTATCTTATTTGCCTCTTTGCAAGGTACAGGTGAAGCCCAGGGTCCTGGAAAAAGAAAGAAACCTAGGACCATCAGAGAGAGGTCCACACTCATACAAGCACAAAGAAGACAGGGGTGAGGGGGACAGAGAGACAGAGATAGAGATGGAGAAATGGAGAGATAGAGACAAACAGAGATAGACTTGCAGATAGTGGTAGACAGACAGAGATGGACAGAGACATTCAGAGAGATGGAGAGACAGACAGATGAACAGAGACATATAGAGAGATAGAGAAAAAGAGACAGAGACAGACAGACTTACGGAGAGACAGAAATAGACTTACAAAGACAGAGATAGCCAAACACACAGAGACAGACAGACAGATAGGAGAGATAAACAGAAGGAGAGACAGAGAGACATAGACAGACAGACATAGTCTTACAGACAGACTTACAGAGACTGACAGAGACTGAGATAGACAGACAAGAGAGACAGAAACAGACAAACAGAAACAGAGACAGACAGACAGAAAGAGATAGAAACAGACAGACAAACGATAGACAAAGACAGACAGAGATAGAGATGGAAAGACAGACAGACAGAAGGAGAGTCAGACAGACAGACAGAAACAGGCTTACAGATAGACCAAAAGAGACAAACAGAAACAGTAAGACAGGCAGGGATAGAGAGTCAAAGAAAGACAAACAGACAGAGGTAGATGAGACAGACAGAGATGAATGGACAGAGGGAGACAGAGATGGAGAGAGAGACAGACAGAGGTAGACGAGACAGAAAGAGATGAATGGGCAGAGAGAGACAAAGATGGAGAGACAGACAGACTGAGATGGAGAGACAGAAACAGACAGACAGACTGACAGGGATAGACAAACAGAGACAGGGATAGACAGACAGACAGGAGAGACAGAGAAAGACTTAGAGACAGACAGACTTATAGACAAAGACAGAGACAGAGATAGACTTACAGGCAGAGAGATGGAAAGGCAGACAGAAGGAGATAGAGAGACAGACAGAGACAGAAATAGACAGGAGAGACAGACAGACAGAAACAGACAGACAGAGACAGACAGACAGGAGAGACAGACAGACAGACTTACAGGGACAGATAAACAAAGACAGAGACAGGCAGACAAATACAGACAGAAAGACAGGCAGATAGGAGAGACAGACAGAGGTAGGCAGAGAGATAGACAGACAGATAGACTTACACAGACTTACAGAGACAAACAGGCAATGACAGATAGACAGACAGGAGAGAAGACACACAGAAACAGACAGACATATATAGAAAGAGACAGACAGGAGAGACAGACATATAGACTTACAGGGACAGACTTACAAAGACAGACAAGGAGACAAAGACAGGCAGACAAGGACAGACAGACAGGAGAGACAGACAGAGGTAGACAGAGAGATAGACAGACTTACAGAGACAGACTTACAGAGACAAACAGACAAAGAGACAGACAGGAGAGACAGAAACAGACAGAGACAGACAGAGAGAGACATATAGACAGAGATAGACAGGCAAGAGAGACAGACAGAGATAGGCAGAGAGATAGAAAGACAGAAAGAGAGACAGAAATAGAGACAGACTTACAGAGACAGAGATAGACAAGAGAGACAGACAGAAGGAGAGAAGACAGCCAGACAGAAACAGACAGGCAGACAGAGATAGACAGAGACAGAAAGACAGACAGAGATAGACAGAGTTAGACAGGAACAGAGGCAGACAGACAGAGAGACGGACAGACTCTCTCATCAAAAGCTTGTGTCCAAGAGAAAGCGCAATAGTTAACCTTAACATAGGGGTTGATCTTGATTTTGCCTCCTGACTCTTGGTCTCTTCCACTGACAGTTAAAGTCATATGGTAAGTTCAACACTATTTCTGAGAACAAACTTGAGTCATTTCCAAAAAGACCATAGCAATATCATTACTGGTTAGAAGTGTGGCTTGGAAATGATGTTGTCTGATTTCACAATACAGCTTGACTGTACATGAGTCATGTGGCCCTCCATAATCCATACAACCTCTGCAACTCTTAGCCTCTCATCTGTAAGAAGTGGGGGCTACGGTTGCACTCACCTCAGAGTGAGGATTCCCAAGTTAATGAATGTAAAAGTTGTTTAGTCGAGAGCTTGACTGGCATAGAAAAGCATTCAAGAAAGATTATTTAGAATGAAACATATTCATGAGTTAGATAATCAATTTGGTGAGTACATGAACTATTGTTGCTGATGCTTTGAAAGTACTTACCAGAGGAAGAAACAAAATCTTAGCATTTCAAGTGCCACAAAATAAACCATGTTCAAAAAGAGAATTTTTAAATCATCTGGATGGAGGATCATCCACCAAAAAGAGTGCAAGTGATCAAAAGCAGCACTTAATCCTGAAATAACTGCACCACAATCAGCAGGTGCCATCAAACGCCAATTTCTCACCAGCAATAGTCTACCCTGCAGCCTCTCTATGTGTGAGGTCAGGGTCTCGGCCCTGAGAAGCCACCAGCTGATTAATGAGAACAAGCCTCAGAGAGTAGTCAACCCAGATGTGACTTGCTTATACTTTATCTACAAAACTTACTCCTGAAACCAGCTGAACAAAGACAGCTAAACATAAACATAGCAATTATAGTGGATCCTCAAAAGGCAGTGCAAAAATACATAATTTAAAAATATTGGACATGTATTGTTCTATAATGCTGCTGTGACAAATTACTACAGGAGGAGTAGGTTAAAACAACACAAATTTATTACCTTACAGTTTTACAAGTCAGAAGTCAGGAGGAACTAATATCAAGGGTTTGGCACAGTGACATTCTCCCAAAGACAGAAATTCCAATTGAACATACATCTAATCTAAGATGGTCATAGTTATGTTGCATAGGGGATTACCCCTTCCAGTTATGTGAGCATCAAGACTGTGATTGAAGTCTTTCTTCTAGTGTATAAATACAGAGAACTAAATGTGTGCAGAGGTCAGGGTGAAAATGTCACTAGAATCACAGTGAAGGGCGGCTAAGGGAGCACATGAAAAGTCCTGATCTAGAGAACTTGATCAGCTCACCTCTGATAAAGTGAGAGTCTTGCCAGAGCAGAGACTCTCAGGGGCTAGATAATGAAAGCACAAAAGCAATTTGGCTATCTCAACAGGATATGGGAATCCTAGGCTTATAGTGCTATACCAACCAATGTCTGAAGAGAGCTAATAGGACACAGCCTACTGTCTCTTATTGGAGAAAGGACCTTGAAATATGTGTTCTATATATTTTTTTCTGTTTCCCCCAGGTGCCCACAGCAGCAATGTACTGGATCACGGCCCCTTTGAACGTTGTTTGCCCTCCCTTCCCTGCTTCATTTCTCCCCTACTTTCTCATGTTCTGGCATCACATTCTACATGATTAGCTTGCACTTGACTCTTAGTCTCAGCATTTACTATTGGGAAAGCCTAGATGGAGACAGTTCCCTCTTTGTATCAGCCTCTGTCACAGGAGCACAAAGAGACTAAAACACTCCCCTGGTACCTGCCACTAGGGAGTATAATACCCACTTGCAGATGGACAAGTGACAGCCAGTGAAGGAAGTAAAGGAAATTAGAGACCTGAAATTTTCTAGGATTCAAGACACAACAATATATCCCTATGAAGGGCAGATATGGGGCTGCTCTTCCTATTTCCCCTTTACCTTATGCTCCATTCAACCCTAGATAGAAGCTAGCACACTTTAATATCTCTTGTCTTAATTCAACCTTAATCTTGGTTCATAGTCACAAATACTTTTAGATCACACAAATATACAATGTTACAAAGTTTTAGAATGAGGCAAACAGGAAAATGATATATTCCCTGCCAGTGGTATGGACAAATGTTCCAATTGGGCAACCTCACCACCAACAAAGACACAAAATCCTGATTTATAGTGCCTACCAATTTCTATGATGTAAATATTACTGTTGTGGCTCATTGCAACCTAGTACTATGACATAAGATGGCTCACAGAACTCTTACATATTTAACTAGCTCTTGTCAACTGCTATAGCTGGCTTCATCACACTACTGCCCAGCCTTCTAAGACTTCGTACTAGAAATAACTTCTCACTCTGGGTACACAATTTGCTTGATTAAACTGACTCCTGTGGAAGAACTAATTGAGTACCACAGATTCACATATCAATACTGAGCAGGCAAATAGACCACTGGAAAGTCCTCCTCCACAGTCCTTTAGAGGCCTAGGCTGATACCAGAGCTTCTGTCTTCAACCCATGACTTCAAATGTCATTCTAGGTCCTCTCCATTCTTGCCCCAAAGAGGAAGGCTGTAAAGGATTACAACAGAGTTTGTGAGCATCAATTTTTGTTTCTATACCATTGATTAAAACCAGCACATGTGTACACCTATCTGCAAAGAAAGCTGGGAAATGTAGGGAATCTGTGAGCCCAGAAAGATGAGGAGAACATGGATTCAGTGAGTATGTACTTTCTCTGGCACAGTCATATTTGTATGGCACAGTGTTGATGCTGTGTAAGCTACTGTGTTCGGCAGGTTTTTGTGGATGGATGAATTCACATATTTTATAGATGAGCAAACAAAAGCTTACAGAGGCTCTGTGATTTGCCCAAGGTTGCACAGCTAGCAAGTAGGAGAGTCTGGACTCAAAACCATGTCTGTCTTATAACAAAGTTCAAGTTCATCAATATATATATAAGCTTCATCTAGCTTCACCTTTGTAAAGATGGGTGCCAGCGACAATGTGACTTTAAGTCAGAGCCTTAATAAAGTCATTTGCCTTTGGCAAGGCTATTTCTCAGTCTTGTCTCTTCATACCTTTAGTCTAAAGAGAGGGAGTGAGGTGATTGTTTTTGCAAATGAGCCTATTAACCCTAGTTGTCAGAAATGATGTAGTTTAGTGAATAGAGATTTACTTAACCTTTCTACAGTGAGTTAAAAGCCAACCTGAGAAATGTATTCATTTTGGAGGGATGAACCATGAGAATCCAAGGCCTCTGTAGAATATATTGGCTGGCACACATTGAAGGGAAATGGCACTTCTTAGCTCAAGCATAGGAGCGATGGAAGCATAAAACCAGAGCTTGGAAAGAAGAAAAAGAAAAAAAGATCAACCAAAAGATCTTAGTGTTAATAGTTTTACAAAATACCAGTACCTTGGAGCTATGCCTTGAGGTTCTGATTGAGTCATCTTGGGTAAAGAAAGAGAGTTTGACGTCTTGACTCAGGGCAACTAAAAGGACCAGAAATAAGTTTGCCATCTTAAATTCTGGGGCCTTAATGATGGACTCTTCCGGGCACAGCATGTGGCTGCCAAGAGCATTGCAGTCATTACAGGGTGCGAGAGTAGAAGTTGGCTAAGGTAGCTTGTGTGGGGGCTCTTAGGGAGGTTAGTACTAGCATGAAATATGTGAATGCACATAAAAAGCTTTCTTTTTATAAAACATCAATAAAGATGCTTATTAGCCCAGTATCATTTATATTTTGCTTTTGACTCCTTGACCCTCTGAGAAAAGCCCTGGGAGGAGGGAAAGCCTCCCATCTCTAGCCTCTGAGAGACTCAGCTGGGCCTGAGAATTAAAATCACACAAAATGAATTAAGAGGAGAAAAACATATGAATTTATTAAATACAGGTTTATGAGGTGTGAGGGGGTCGGTCATAAAGGAATGAAGACCCAAAGAAAGAGTCATTTACCAAATTCAATAAGAATTGTAAGTGGTGGAAAAGCATCTAAATTATGTGGGGAAGCTAAAGGAATTATTTTAATGAAGTCTATATAGAATTTTCCTAATTTCATCTTTTGTTGCTGATAATAAAAATATAATTCCTTTTCATATAAAAAAGATATCTCACCAGTTCTGGTGGCACAGACCTTTAATTCCAACTAATTGGAGGCCAAGGCAGAAAGATCACAAGTTCAAGGCCTGCCTAAGCTACAGAGTGAGTTCAAAGCCAACCTGAGAAACTTTTAACTTTTCAAGACCCTTTCTCAAATGAAAAATTTCAAAAGAACCTCCGGACATAGTTCAGTGAAAAAGCAATTGCCTGGCATGTGTAAGGCCCTAGGTTACAGTCTCAGAACTAAAAGAAGAAGAAGAAATAAAAAAAAGGGCACCTTCACATGGGAATATCACCTCTTGCTTTTAAAAAATACAAGAGAGTGAGTTTCTGAGGTCAATAACTCAGAATTGCATACTTTGTAGTGGCAGTTTCTTATCCCCTTCAGAGTCGCATTGCAAACAGTGTCTATCTTTGAAACATCTGCATTGATGACCTGTGGCCATCTTAGATGCTGTGGTTCAAAATAATGTTTGGAGAGCAACCTGGAGCCCAGGATTGCACAGGCCTCTTTGGACCACAGAGCAGCTTGGGGAGTAGGCATCAAGTGACAGGGCCCGGCCTCGGGTGGAGGCACCAGATGATCTGAGCAGACTAGGATGCCTGGGACTTGACTTCTATAGTGACTTGTGAAGATGGTTTACTACTCTCAACACACCCTACAAAGTCATGCAAATCAAGAGGTTCAAATCTTTGTGTTCACTTTAAGAACACCTGTGAAACTGTCCAGGCCATCAAAGGTATGCATGTCCAAAAAGCCATCAAGTGTCTGAAAGATGTCACTTTGAAGAAGCAATATGTGCCGTGGTAAAATTGTGGAGTCGTAGATGCACCCAGGCAAAACAGTGGGGCTGGACACAGAATTGGTGGCCCAAAAAGAGTGCTGAATTTTTGCCGCACATGCTTAAAACTGCAGAGAGTAATACCAAACTTAAGAGTTTAGATGTAGATTCTCTAGTCATTGAACACATCCAGGTGAACAAAGCACCTAAGACGCACTCACAAACTTACAGAGCTCATGGCCGGATTAACCCATACATGAGCTCTCCCTGCCACATTGAGAAGATCCTCACTGAACAGGAACGAATTGTTCTGAAGCCAGAAGAGAAGGTTGCACAGAAGAAACTGTAGAAACAAAAACTTATAGCACGGGAAGAGAGAGAGAGAGAGACAGAGAGACAGAGAGAGACAGAGACAGAGACAGAGAGACAGAGACAGAGAGAGACAGAGAGAGAGACAGAGAGAGAAAGCATAAAATAAATGCAGATAAAAGTAAAAAATAATAATGCTTTGGACTACTTCTCTGAAGTTGATGATTGAGTCTCTGGGAGTCTAACTATATTTTTTATCTTCATCAGCCTTGGTTTATTGGATGTAGTTTTGAGTATTTTTCTAGTAAAGCAGAATCAAATCTCTTAAAGTTCTTATAAAGAGGGAGGCATCTAGTAACCAAATCCAGAAATACTGAAATTTAATCTTATTTCTATTCTCTCTCAACACTGAACACCAAAAGAACTTTCCAGTTAGTGGGGCTTTTTTTTTTTTTTGCCTTTGATGTGACATTTTCAGTAAAGTCACTGGCATGGATTTCCTGAACACTTAGTCTCTATGGCATTTAGAGCCTGCCACACTTCCTCTACAGGTTGAGTTTGATCAAAGATACAGCAGGGCACAGAGCGTCTTCAGGCTCCTCTTCATATTTATCCTTTGGAAGTTCAGGGTCTCAACTAAGGAATCACTCTCAGGCCACACAACACCAAGCCCATTTCATTTTCTTTTGGAATTTACTATTTTATGTGATATTTCACATGATGGCAGATGGATCTCTTTGGGAAAAGGGATCCACATCTCCAGAAAACTCTGCCAGGATGATTCCTTGATTGATTGTGAAAGGTAACAGCTAAAGAACACCCTTTCAGCATTTTATCCATTCTTTAAAACCAAGCATTGATAATCATCAATATATAAAATGCTAAAACTGACACCAAAAGCCAAGTTCCTTGCCCTTGAGAAACTCTTCAATTTGACCAAGAAAGCTGATACCACTTTTGCACCCTCAGAACTCTCACATTAGGAATCAATATTCTGTATTAGCTCCAGGCTGAAGAAAGCAAATGGAAGCGCAAGTTGCCCCATCTGCTTTCTGGGACTGTGCTTTGGAACTTAAAATGAAGCTTCTATTTAAAGCAGGGCCTGCTCTTGTTAGGTCTTGGAGCCCAACAGGAATGTCAAAGTGCAGACTTGAAACCGTCAGGAGCTCACGTGGTCCTGCCCATTCTGGAAACAGCATGTGCTTTGCAGTTACATTCTCTAGGTCGGTAATTACACAACCAAAACCCAAATCAGATGATGTGATTTCACCCAACAACAGCCCCTTTGCGGAGCCTGTAATCATTGTTTATACTTTCCCATGTCAGTCTGCGGGAGTCCCCCCTCTCTGCTTTTTTTCTCCCATTGGCAGCTGCTGCTGTGACCTTTTGCTTGAAACAAACATTCTTTCCTGGGCACAGGCGGCTGTCCCCACACTCTGGGTGACCGATATATGGCCTTGCATTATGTATGTCCCAGTGGGTTTTTTTATGATCAGTGGCAGTGCACTGGACCAGGAGACTGGAGGAGGACTGAGGATGAAGTTGCATTCTTTCACTTCCATGTCATGCCTGTTCTCCCCTGTCCCCTTGATGAGTCTTGACTAACAATGCTTGCCTGGGTTCCCTCAAAGGGACAATTTGGAGTTCATATTTCAATATGACTTCTGGGGCCTTTGAAGTCCCAGATGCAGGGGTAAAAGCACCGTAGTGATTAGGGGCCAGCCCTGTCAGAGAAGGGGATGGCTACACAGATGAATATGAAATGCAATTAAAAAAAAAGGAGCACCTGGGATCAAATTGAAGCAAAGAATGTGACTTTGGATATAAACAGATGGGAGCTCATTTAATCACAGAAGAATGTTCATCTTTACAAAATGTGTGATCCTAAAAACCCCAGAACATTAAAAATTCAAAAAGGAAACAAAACAAACAAATAACAACAAAACCTCCAACTTGAAAGTAGAGCAAGAGGATGCATGAATTCTTGCTGACACCTTCAGTGTAGCCTATGGACAATTAAGCCTACAGATGCTCATCCCAGGACATGGGTGAAGTGTGTGTGTGTGTGTGTGTGTGTGTGTGTGTGTGTGTGTGTGTGTGTGTGTGTGTACTATTGCTTTCCTCGACTCTTCTCACAATCACTCTACCCTTCTACACCTGGGGTTGATTTCCCAGTGGCAGGGCTTGTTTAAGCCATGCAGGTATAACTGTCCACATGTATCTGTGTGCTTGTTTTAGCACCTTACCTCCACCAGAATTCATCTATCCCCTTTCTCATTCCCATAGGCCAGTGGGTGGCAAGCTATGGCAGCCTTAGAACTAATTGGCTTGATACTCACCGCACCTTCTCCCCCTACCCCCACCCCCATCCTGGAGTGCTGAGATTCCAGGTATGAGCCATCACAACTCATTTAATCCTCTGTGAATATCTAAATCAAGACTAGTATTTCACCAGGCATCATGAAGCATACCTATAATCTCAGCACTTGGGAAGCTGTGGAAGGATTTGTGGTTACTGTGGTCATCACTCCCTCCTTTGGGAGGGAATCTTGGAGAATGTCTATCTCAGAGTTGGCAGTAAATTCTCATTTGGATGGCTTCTCAAACTTTATTCCACACACAAATCAGCTAGGTAGATAAGGTGAAGATTCAGCTCTGCAGACCAGGACACAGGTAGATTTTGCATTATGACCTTACACTTCCTCTGATAGTATAGGCCTAATGGGGCATCATCTAAACTGTTGGCAGAATGAAAGGAGAAGTCCTTACTATATACATGATGCAATTATAGTCCACTCACATGAACTCACTTCTCTCAGAGCACACAGATAGAAATTCTAGAAGAAACTAAAAAAGAGACTTCCTGAGCTCCCATGTTCCCACCACCAATTAGTGAACGACAAAATCCACTTGTCATCTGACATATTAGATCATCCCACAGAATGCTGTTTATCCTGCAGGAGCTGTGAGCAACCCTCTGTACCTTACACAGACTTGTTCTCTCCCCAACCTCTTTAATAACCCATGGAAATATCTGCCCTGGGCAACAACTGGGCTTGGCAACTCTCTGGAGAAAGTTCCTTGTTGATCCTGTAAACCACCCAACAGCCATTCCTAAAAATGGCTTTCTGGTAACAGACTGAAGTTTGAGAAATGGCAGGAAAGGAAACCTGTTCATCAAAAGGGAATGAGCTCCAATTTGTGTTTGCATTTGTATCGGCTAGAAACA
This sequence comes from Peromyscus eremicus, assembly GCF_949786415.1. NCBI lineage: Eukaryota > Metazoa > Chordata > Mammalia > Rodentia > Cricetidae > Peromyscus > Peromyscus eremicus. The sequence continues at coordinate 19,724,493 of NC_081439.1, read as the reverse complement.
GGTGGAAGTCTTGAGAATGTGAGCTTTTGAAATGAGCATGGAGCACCGCAGAAGGAAGGAATGTTCTATCAAGCAAGCGTCCTCTGGACCCAACCCATCAGGCAGCTTGTGTACGAGAATTTATGGATGTGTTTTCAATTTCTCTGACAGAATCTGTTTAGATTGAGGACGGCTGTTTAATCTTTGAAATAATGTGTTCCATAACAAATGCTGGAATCACATATAAATTGCTCCCTTCATTCTGTGAGCCAAACCCTGACTAAAGGGGTTTGGAAATCCCCACAAGGTGCTCTTTGCTTATTGCTCATTCAGAAGGAAAAAAAAAAAACATTTCTTTAATGAAATGTAATGTTGAGGAACTGCCAAAAATAGAAGCTCCCTATCTGCCTCCACATAGCTTCTTTCTAGCCAATTAACTACCAATGAACTGAGAAGAGCCACAAGCATAGGCATGCCAGCACTGTGCACATGGCCCCAGGCAGAGATGGAAGTTTCTGGTCCTGACTCAATCTACAAAAATCCAGGAACCCAATGCATGACCCAGACTTTTGTGAGGCCACTATGGCTGAGTTCCCAGAAGTAATACTGAGAGGTTGTCACCTTTGGGACAAATCCTGTTTGTTCGTTATCACTCTTTAGTTTTTAACTACATCGTGTTAAAGACAAGTATCTAATGCCCTCAAAAGTCTATTCTTTCATGAATTCTACTAACAGACTTATTTCTACATTAACACTGTGCTGGAGAGTTTTTTTCTTTGTCTAGTGGGTATCAAGTTTTACATTGTTTGAAAATAAAGCAACTTGCACACATTCTTGTTTATCATGAGATCTTGTTTCAAATTTCAAATTGATCAATATATAATCCATTCATGTTAGTGATTTTTCTCCTTAAGCTAATATAAAGCTATAGAAAAATGAAAATTTCCTTTTCTATAACTTCTCTCCCATGAACTTGGAATCAACAAAGAAACAATTTTGAAAACTCTTAAGAGGTGTGAATTTTGGAATTTTTGTTGGTTTGTGAGGTGGTGTTTGTTTTGTTTCATTGTAAAACTAATAACAGGAGCTGGAAAGAGAAAGAATTGGCTAGCCCAATCTGGGTTTACATTGGCAAGTGTCTTAGTATCAAAGTACTGTGTGTGTGTGTGTGTGTGTGTGTGTGTGTGTGTGTGTGTTCTTTACCAACAGTAAATGAATTTCCAATTAAAGATAATGAGAAGGCTTCATAATGGAAGAAAATAATAGTCATATTTGCATGACTATGTTCTATGCCAAAATTTTATAGTAGTTCTTATATTTAATTCTCACAGGCACGCTAATGGGTGAAGGATCTATCTCAATTTAAAGAAATGGGGAAAACCAGGCTCTAAGACAGTGGTACTCAACCTTCTTAAACTGCAACTATTTGTGGTGACCCCCTAACTATAAAACTATTTGCATTGCTGCTTTGTAACTGTGATTTTACTAATGTAAATATCTAATATGCAAATCCAAGGGGGTCACGACCCACAGATTGAGAACATCCACTCTAAGACATTTGATAAGGTTGAAAATGTCACTCAGCTAGGTCTTGATGGAGCTCGAATTCAAGTGTAGTCCTGTAGGCACCTCACATTTATGTAACTTTTTGAATGCCCAATATGGCATGGCTTTAAGTATCACTGATACACCAATGACCTGATTTCCATTTCTAACCCTATGGATTCCTCTGAATTTTGTACTTGAAAGCTTAACATTGGTTTCACCATCAACATTTCCATATGAATGTGGGGGGCCCAAAACAGCTTGAACACATGGCTGCCATGGCAGGCTTAAGGGCCCAGACACAGCTGCTGTAACAGGCCTACTGGTAGGCAACACCTGGATCCAGGAAAAGCCATAAGCTGACACCACCCAGGAATCTGCCCAGGGATGGGCCAGCATCTAAGAGGAAGTATTTGATATCCCAAAAATTCCAATCATTAAGATTAGATAAGATTGCAAGATGTCCCTGCGCCTAGCACAGACCTATTTCCCTTTTTACCAAGATACCCCTAGACAAATGTCAGTCAATCAGGGTCCTGAACCCTGGAAATCTTCTTACCCCAACCTCTGCTATGGTTAAAAACTCTACCCCTCCCAAGATCAGGACTCTCTGCTCTCACTGATACACTGCATTGGACAGACGAAGAGACCAAGCTCGAGCTTGAATAAAGGCTCTTTGCTTTTACATATGGGATTTGGTCACCAAGGTGTTCTTTTGGGGGGTCCCCACGATCTGGGCAGAACAAAGAAGCTCCTTGTCTCATCTAGCCCATCTCAGTCAATATAGCCAGTCTACCAGGAAGCTTGCTGGCTCTTCCAATGTGAAGGCAATATGAAGGCGTAGACTTGACTTTACAGACTCCTTCTTAGGGAAGGGCCACCATCTTAGACCACCTGGTGATGAGAGGCTGTACTCAGTTCCAGGAAGAATCTCAGAAATGTGCCATGACAACTAGAACAGATACAGGGCAGTAAAGTTTAACAAGATCCAGATGCTCCTGCAGACATTCTGTCTGCAATTTATGGCCCTTGAAGATATCCAGATAATCCTGTCAGCAGGTTGTGGCTCTCCGCCAAAAGTCTAACCCAATAGTTTCAAATGTGGTTTTGTGCTGAAAGTCTAGACCAATAATTCCAAAAAAATCACCTTGCCCCATATCCCTTCTACTCAATCCCCCAAACCACCAAGGCATGTAATTCCTGGCTTGTGGTTTTTTCCTTTAAAACTCTCCACTCTCTGAGCCCTGGGCTGCTGCATTTCCCTTCATCTGCTGGGTGGCGGCCCAGGTTCAAACCTGACAATAAAGAGACTCCTATGTGCTTGCATCAGAAACCAGCTCTTTGGTGGTCTCTGGGGTTTTGTGACACGGGTACAACACCTTAGCAATCAAGCCTTTATTTGTGAACTTGACTAGAGCAAGCTTCCACACTTGTTCATCTAGCCAGACTCCTGACCTCCTGACTCACTGTCCAACAGCCAAAATGGTTTATGAGCAGCACAAGTTAAAATATGTCACTCCTTCAAACCCTGAGTCTTTACCTGGTCCTTCAAGATCCTGAGATATCCACTAATGTATGTTCTCTCTCCAAAAAGAAACAGACTTCAAACATGTCTGCTGCTACCCCAACCTCTACCACATCTGTAGCCATTTGCCCTGGATGGGACCACAGCAGGCTAGGCCACCTTCTATCTTAGGACAGTTGCACCTGATGTCCTTCCCCAAACTGGTTTCCTCCCTAGTCAGAAGAAAACTACTTTCACTGCAGATATTGATTAGCACCTCTTCTGAGTATTTCTTTGGCCCTTCCTTCTCTTTTTCAATTTTCTTTCAAGTTTTCATTAAATATATATATATATATAGATATAGATATAGATATAGATATAGATATAGATATAGATATAGATAGATATAGATATAGATAGATAGATAGATAGATAAATAGATAGATAGATAGATAGATAGATAGATAGATAGATAGATAGATAGATAGATAGAGATAGATAGATGGTAGGGGAGGAAATAGTGCAAGCCCTTCTGTTTTCCACTTTCATTAAAATAAAGAATGCCAAGCTGTACTTCCTAGTCTCCAACACAGAACAGACACACAGATGGCCTGGGGAAAAGGATCCTGCCCCATTCTTGGAAATTTAAAGGCCCAGTCTGAATTTTGAGTTAGTCATTGTCCACTCTGCCAAGAACAAGGGATTTTAAATCCAACCACATTGGCATCAGAATCTGCACAAAAATCTTGCAAAACAGGTCTTTCCTGTGGCTGGGTGTGTCAGCAACCATCACCAGGAGGTCTCAAGAATGCCTATTGGGAAGAAATGTGCAGTGAAATCACCTCTCTTCCACTTACAACATGCTTGTTAAGAATTGTGTGTGTTTTCTTTTTAAAAATAGAGTTCAAACATTTAATTTTTAATAAAGTACCAATGCTTACACAGTGTTACAATTTAAACAAAAATAACACATTACTATGTGGTTGTTGCAAGACCAAATGTGAACATATCCCATAAAATCACACATAGGCTCATTTCCAGCACACCTAACATGGCAAATAGTTATTACCATGCTGGTAAAATGGGATCTGGTTATTATTTCCCAAGTCAGATATACTGGCTCTGTGCTCATGTAAATCATTTCAAAGGTTAGAAGCTGAGTCTGATAAACCACTGCCCAAATCCAAAAGGTGGAATAATGCAATTACATAAGGATTCCATCATTCTCCTTTATGAGTTTCTCATCATCTCCAGCACAGCATCTGATAATGAATACTAAGCAGAATATACACATGTTTATAACTTAAAGTAACCTATTCTCGCCTAAATGGAACAAATCATTCTCAAATGTCTAGTTTCGGTGACTTAGTAGGCTCAAAATGTATGTTTACACCTTCTCCTTGGAAAGGCCTTTGGGAAGGACAAAGTAGAGAACTGTTCTTGGGAACAGTGAGGGCTGAATACTTGAAGATTTCCTTTTGGCACATTTCCCTATCCCTAAAAGCCAGAGGAACATCTACATTCCCATGAAATGCACTGAAAAACATCAAGAATAAATCCACATGTCTTTGGGGTGGGGTTAGCCATTCTTTGGTGTTCTAAAACCCATTTCCTCAGTAACAGAGAGGGAATGCAAGAAATAGGTGGTGTGTCTCATCAGAAAACACCTTCTCCATTGTACTTTCAGTTTTGTTTGGTTTTAGTATTAAGAATGGATTCAGAAAGACTCCAGAATGTTTTACAGATGCCTGAAGATTTTGGTTCTGGAAAGGGGGAGGAGCATTACTGGGAAAGACGTTTATTTCACCTCCATGTCCCAGTTTTTATCAGACCACCAAGTGGATGGGAACTCAATATTGGGATACAGCAAATACCCTCAGAGTTCCTACTGGAAGCTTTCCTAAGAGTAACAAAAGGAGCCTGAGGTGATGGTGCACACCTTTAATCCCAGCATTTAGGAGACAGAAGCAGGTGGGTCTCTGTGAGTTTGAGGCCACCCTGCTCTACAGAGAAGAGTTCCAGGACAGGCAGGGCTACACAGAGAAACCCTGTCTCAACCCCCATCCCCACCAAAGGGAAAAAAAGTGACAAAGAGGAGGGCATTGAGTTCCCAAGGGAGCTTATTCAATGGCAAATGATAGCTTGAGAGATGGGCTCCCTGGGAGGAAGGCAGTCTCCACAGCACACTACCCATCCTTGACCTTAACCTGCCTGTCTAACCACAGCTTTGATCCTCAATCCCACATTAGAGGATCAATTTGCAAGTGAAAAGAAGACTGGCTTATTTCAGTCCTGTCACACTTTCAATTATTTCACCGAGTTTCACCATCTCCATGGTAGGCACTAGGAGAAATACACAATGCTTTCAATTTCCGCTTGGTAACTTTGGCCAAGAGTAAACTGATTCCCTTGTCTTCCTCCATGGACTCTGCTAGGTTAGAGGGGAATTACGTGTTTTTGCTGACCTTTGGTGATACTTCCACTGTTGTGCATTGTTTTTTTAAGCTACCTGTTTCACACACACACACACAAACACACACTCACACAGGGGTTGGGGGGCTCATGGATTATAGAAGGCTTGGCTATGACTAATTAATACTCTTCCATTGCAGACCAACTCTGAGGGGAACCACTTGGGCAAAAAAACAGGGAGCCACATGAAGTAATCTTTCACACTTAGAATTTACAGTCCAGGAGAATTCAGCTTCATTTATAAATGTTACATGCAAAACCTAATAACCCTAACATTAGGATCTACTACTTAATATTTACATGCTATGAATGAGACAATGAACTTCATTCTCAAACCAAAGCTTAAAATCACTACTATTACCTGGATATTTTCACACTGATGTGCCTACTTAGTATTATTTCAGAGGGAGACAATTGGTTACAGAAACAAATAGTTGGAACTGTAGTATTCCTTAATTGTCAGCATGATCTGACTTAAAAGGCCTGCTTTTCAGAATATATATTTCTTGTAACAATGAGAAGATTCACAGAAACCCACTTGTAGCTAGGGTTTATTCAAAATTAAAATTCCTATTAGACCTGAGAAATGGACTCAGCTTAGGAATTAATTTTTCTCTCAAATGTGCAAAAATGGGTAAGATGCAAAAAGGTTATAAGAATGCTTGGAGGGATGTTTGGAAGGATTGTCAAGTATGAGAGAGTAAAAAAGACACAAAAGACAATGGTAGGGACATGATGATGGAATTTAATATGACAGATACACTCCCCTCCCCAAAGCCAATCCTCCTTACCTATTAAGAGAATCTAATTGTCATTCAGAAAGTAATGTATCTAGCTAAAATTTTTCTTTCTAGACTCACATATATCTAGGAGGACGAGACATGTGACAAAATTCCAGCCAATGGTTGTATGTTGAGCATCTCTAGCAAAGCTAATCTTTCCCAGATACACACACTTTATCTTGTTACTCGCCTCTTCCTCCCTCTTCCCACACAGTAAGTAGACATCACACCTGGCATCTGGGCAACATTTTTACAACTATGAGGCAGTAAGCCAAAGGACAGAGGATAAGCGAAGTAAAAATGAAATGCCAGAAGAATTAGGATCTCTGGAAATAGTATGGAGACAGTCCTGGAGTGACCATCTCCTAGGTTTCTTACTCAGACTCACTGTCAATTGTGCTTTCTGCTACACACAGCCAAATGCACATGCACCTGATACATCCACATCCAATGACAATAAGATTGAAAAGAATGATGATGACCGAGGGAAAGGTGGGGGGCAAAGATGAAGTGAAATGGCAAATGACATAAATCTTACAGAGATCATGCAATGGACCTAAAACACTAATTCCTTCCTGCAGAAAAGACAGAAGTGCTGACTAAAAGAATAAAAGTGTCATTAAGTTCAAATACAAAGAGACCCAATGCTTCAATTGGCTGTATAAAATGTAACTCTGTCCTATGCTGTGATTGCTATTATGAAAGTACATGCTTAGGCATTAAAACTGGACATTTTATATCCTACAGAGAAGAGAATGGAAGAGATTTAGAATCAATTTACTATTTCTTTTGTAATTCATTTGCAGGAGTTCCCACTGAGAACTCATATGCCTCACCCTAATCATGGCTCTGTCTGAAAGACCTGAGAAGAAAGTTAAGTAGAAACACTAGGTAGCTGGTTTTTGAGTATTACACATGCTACTTAGAAACCAAAACACACTATAGCAATCTGGGAGCACACAGGCAATAATCCATGGCAGAGGCTGGACTGGTCTATATATCAAATGTACAAGTAACTGCATAAATAAATGAAGTCGATGCTTTGGGGTTACAAATCAGTGATGAAGCAGGTGTCCCCTCAAAGTAAGAATGTGTCCCCTTATATGAGAGGAATGTCCACACAGTACTACATGTTCCAAAAGTTCACTGTCCAGTCTCAAGGTATTGGTCTTTTGTAGAAGTAGTTTCTTCATGCTCACTATGGTGGGCACCACTGATACTGGTTCAGACTGATAAAGAAACAAAACAATGGGCTTGAGAAGAAAAGCAAGATAAGAGATGGTCATAAATAGACCCATCAGGGTCTGCTTGTAGCTTTCACTGTATCCAACTTTAATTTTCTTTTCTCTTCCAACACAGTAAGTGCAATATCTTTCCTATGATTTCTTAACATAATAGCAAAATTTTAGGAACCAATACATAATAGTGGCATGCTGATACCCCTCTTTGTCTTTTGGACTCAAAGTTTCACATGTACTCCAAAATTACAAATATCAACCTTGAGTGAAGGGACCGCAATTTCTGGTGTTCCACATCCTCATATAATTTATGTCATTTACACTCTTCCACATGCCCCCAAAGCAGTTAGTAAACTCATTAAGAAACACGGCTTGGAAATTATAAGTGGTTAATTACAAAATGCCTACTAATTTGTGGTTTTGCCTTTTTAAAAAAGTTTCATCCTTCTCCCCCTTCTTTCAAACAAGGCTTTCATTTCTGCTGCCCTCAGCACATGGTCTTTCATTGGAATCATAATGTATCATTTGATTATTTCTTTAAAAATTATGTAGTTATTGGTCTTCTCAAAATAACTGCCGCCTTATTGCTAATTAAACATGATGGATTCAGGGTCCTGGTTTGCCATCTGGGCCATGTGTCTCAGAACATCCTTTTTTGTGATGATCCCAAGAAGTCTCCTGGAGTGGAAACAAAACAAAGAAAAAGAAGTCAGCCTTACAGAAGAGACTCGTGACCAAGCTCAGGGACAGGCAACATTTCCTAGCTTCCTTATGGCTAAGCAGGACCAATAGAATGAGCTCCAGGCAGTGGCCTGTGTGCAAAGATGACAGGCCCCTCTCTCAGGTCTCCTGTGTAGTTCTTCTCTCTTCCACTCTCCTCACCTGGCATCCAGGGACAAGAGAGCCAGGGAAGGACTCTGAAGCACAGAAGACTGATTCATAAACCACTAGATTCAAAGATATGGATCCCTGAATAACTGGAGAAGAGCCTGTACCTGCAACCTACATAGTATGTAATAGGTGAGAAAAATGACTCTTCTCTTTGCTTGTATGTTTTGAGACAGAGGTTCCATATACAGCCCATGCCTGGAACTTGTAGTCCAGGTCAGATTCAAACTTTTGATCTTCCTGCCTCAGCATTGCAAGTGTAAGATTATAAGTATGTATCATTATGCTTAGTATAAAGAATAGATGTTATTAAGCCACTGATATCAGAAGCTTGTTTTTGACACAAGCTGTGAACCTACAGTGAATAATACAATGCCTTCCATTTTAAGATTTTAATCAATTTATAAAGGGCTATTAAAGCTATTGTCACAACCTGACCACACCATAGAAAATCCAAATATAAGGGTTTTCTTAGTATAAGAAATTACAGTAGACATGGCAGTATATGCCTATTAATATTAGCACTAAGTAAGCCGAGACAAGAAGAGTGTCATGTGTTTAAGGCTAGCCTGACCTACATAGGGAGCTCCAGGAAAGTCTGGGATACAAAGTAAGATTGTATCAAAAGCAATTATTCTACTTTTAATTTCATGTTACTGGATGGGTAAAGTACAATGTACACTTCTGGCCAAATATACACATTCTCTCCTCTTCCAAAATTCCATTGTCTTCAACTATAAAGAGTGCCAGTTTCTAGGGTCTGTTGTCTCTCTCTGTGTGTGTGTGTGTGTGTGTGTGTGTGTGTGTGTGTGTATGCACATGTGTGCATATATACACACATGCACAAATACATATGTATGGTGTATGTACTTATTTGTGTATATGTATGTGTCAAGGCCGGGGTCAACTTATGGGTCTTCCTCCATTGCTAACCAGCTTAGTTTTTGAGACAGAGTCTTTCACTGAACCTAGAGCTCACTGATTCAACTGGGCTGGAGCCAATGAGCTTTAGGGACCCTGCCGTTTTCTGCTCCATCTATCCTCCCCCCAGTGCTAGGGTTGCAGATATGCAATACCACACCCAGCTTTTAGAACGGTCTTAGAGATACAAACTCACGATTGCACAGCAAGCACTCTAGCAGCTGAGCCAGGAACCTGGTTCCCAGGGTTGTTATTACAGGGTTACCTGAATTGTACAATCTTAGGGAGCATGGTTCACAGACACTGGGATGCAAGTAGAGCTCCCTGGATGGTACTGTGCCCATCTGAACCAACCTTGCCTTATTCTTTTTTTATTAAATACTTAAATAACGGTCTGTGGGACCAAATCATGCCCTGTTGGTGAAGTGAATTTTTCTACAAAGACAATGTAAACAATTTCTTTGGAACACATTCCATCACCAGGTAAGTATGAAAATAATTGTTTGCTCCATCTCCATAACGATGGGGAAAAAAGGACCAGGAAGCAAGCCACAGCAGGCTCTCTTCAGAATTACGGAGCAATAAAAATGACAGGCCTCTACTCCTGGGGCTATGTAAGATGATGGCAAACCAAAAAATAAGAAATCACAGATACACTACATTGCCATTTAACTCAAGCCTAATTAGCCAAACTCATGTTGTACTATCCAGTAGTTAATATGAAGAAAGCTGCATTTGTCCAAGGGATAGCCATGCCAGCTACAGCTGGTGAACAAATCAGGCTGTCTCTGACAACACTGGACCTCAAACAATCTAGAAAATGTGATATCTTTCAGGTGGTAGTTTCTTCTATCACGTTAAGAAAGTGAGCAAATACTGTTCCCCACCTTCTGTGTCATAGGAGCATCTTTAGGAGGGAGGAAAGCAGCCATAAGGCCTTCTAAAAGCATGCTAGACAGCAACTGGGGAGTGAGTGCTTAAATGGGTTAGAGGCCAGGACTACAACTCTAACTCAAGCTGCTTTGGGTTCCGTGATTTTGGCCATCTTTATATATGTGTGTATATGTATGTATGTGTGTGTTATGCTATATTATTGTTATATATGTAATAAGACATATATTATATGCATTAGGGTCTTAATATGTAGCCCTGCCTTGCCTCAAGTTCAAGGCAATTCTCCTGTCTCAAGTTCCTGTGTGTTGGGATTACCAGGCATAAGTTACCACACCCAGCAAAATATATGTCTACAATGCCTCACAATGCAGTAAAATTGAATTGAAGCTTTTTGTGTGCAGCAGAAACACTGCTCTGCCAAATCTGCCAAGCTGACTCGCAGTTTTGGAATCATTCAGCCTGTACTGCTGTAACAAAATGGCACAGACATGGTGGTTGAATTAAAGTATAAGATCAAGGTGCCAACAGGGCCAGTTTCCCCAAGCCTCATTTCCTTGGATGACAGATGGGTACCACCATGCTCCCACTGTGTCTTCATATGGCCTCCTCCCTGTGTATAGATACTTCTTGGGTTCTTCCTCTTTTTTAAAGGACACTAGTCCTGTTGGATTAAGGATCTACTGAAACAGCCTTATTTAACCTTAAAGCTCAGTGCCTCTCCCTACTGCAACAACCATAAATCAGGGTTAGGTCTTTAATATTTTAGAAGGAGACAATTCAGTCCTTATCAGGACTTCAACTGCCTGTACTGGACAATTGTGATAAAGCAATTCCCTCTGAGTGCTTCCCTTTCCACATCATGTGAAACTCTAAAACTTGTATAATACGTTGAACTGACTTAGGTGAACTTAGTGGGTTCCCCATATGTTGGTCTACCCATATATTGCTCTAGTCCTCAAATAACCTGATCCTTCATTGACACTCTTCTTGTAATGGCATGCGAGCTTCTCCTGGGAACCCTTCCACAAGTGTGACACACAGCCAAAAGAAGGCACTCTGGGCTTCTCACATAGGAATGAGCCTGGCTTCAGCTAGTAACTCCTGAAAATCCTTTTTGCCAACTCAATTTGTCTAAGCTGTTTGGGGATCAACTGCCATAATAAGGGCCCCCGCATTCATCCAATGAGATGTAATGATTTTCCCAGTGGTACTATTACCCAGTATTTGGTCAATCACCATGTTTCAGTAAAAATATCACTGAGTCCTCAATATTGCCATTGGGTCTTCATAATCATATATTCCAGAGGCCTAAGCCATGTCAGAGGCTTGGATTCCTCAGGTAAAGAAGACAGCTTTCCCCTTGGGGTCAGATACAGTGCGTTCTCATTCTGCCAATACTAATTAATTTCAAGGATACAACAGAGCTAGCAAGGAGATTTGAGGCTAAGAGAGGCCACTATTTAAAGCCAACTAGGAGTGTCCAGTGAGGTTCCCTCCTAGATAGCTGTGGCTGAAGGAGTTCTAACCTTGATCTAAATGGCACTCTCTACTCTTCTGTATCCCATGAAGGCTTTACTCATGACTTCTCCACTTTGATACTTGTGGTAATTGGAGACTTTTTCGTAGGGAGTGACATGTCCTGCACATTACCCAGATTCTAACTGCTACTCGCCAGCAGCACTGGTGCTCACCCCTGCCCTGCCCCACAATTATGACAACCAGAATTTCTTCAGGTACTACCAAACGTTACCCTTCATTGAGAAACACTGCCCAAACTAAAAGGGAGGGAGGGGAGGACTAAATTAATTAAATGAGTGACCACATGACTAAGCAAACCCACTCCTGGTTAGCAAGTCAAGAAAACTAAAAACATGTTTGCTTAACAACTTACACACTAATCTTCTTCCACAATAGCCCCAATTGGAAACAGCCCAAATGTCTAACAATAGAAGAATGAATAGATAAATGGTGGCTTATCCACACAATGAAAAGTTATTCTGTCACTAAGAGCATGAAGTACTGACACAAGTCTCAACATAGATGAATCTTGAAAATACTACACCAAGTGGTACAAGCCAATCACAGAAGGGCACACAGTATATACCACCTTGATATGTCATATCCACAAAGCTAAGAGAGTAGATCCATGGTTGCCTAAGGCAGGACTAGTACAAGAGGTGACAGCTAAGGGATACAAGCTTTCCTTTAAAAGTAATGGAAATGTTTTGGCTTTGATGGTGATGATGGATGCAAAATTCTTTTTCTATTTGAACTACCTAATTATACATTTTAAATGGGTGAATTGCAGGTTATGCAACTATCTCAATAAAGCTTTAAGATAGCCGGCAACATTGGCTTAGCAAGTAAAAGTGCTTGTTGTGTAAGGCTGAGAGCTGGGTTTGATTTCTGGAACCTAAGTGGAAAAAACCTCAGGATGCAGTAGCATGCATTTGTAACCCCAGCATTTCTACAGCAAGATGAAAGACAGAGGAGAATCACCTGGGTGCTTATAGAGAAGGTAATCCGAAGTACACAGAAGGAAAGAAACAAGAGAGACTCTGCCTCAAACAAGATGGCAGAAGAGAAACAACTCTCAAAAGTTGTCTTCTGGCCTCCACACATGAGCTGTGGCACAAATGTACCCATACTCACACTCTCTCACAAACATACTATATGCACATTCACCCAATTCTTCTTCTTAATAAGTATTAAGTTATTATTATTATTATTATTATTATTATTATTATTATTATTATTATAAAATAATAACTGTAAAAGAAAAATGAATCAGTAAAAATAAAGGCAGGACCACATGGACTTATACAAAGTCTACCTCTCCATTCAGATGCTAAAATACAGTGACAGGAATAAAGGACAGGTGAAAGAATTCTAGTGCAAAGGACCAGTAGCCGGAAGTGGAAAAGCATGGTTATTTGCAAGTGTGAGGAATCTGGTATTCTTTCAAAATTAAAAAATAATAGTTATGAAGCTCAGAGCATACAGTTATAATATGCCACTATGTAAACCATGATCAAGAACTAAATCTGAGCAGATCAGCTCACACGGACAGAGCATTCATAGTTGCTCTTCTGGTGGCAAGGATCCCACAGCTGTCCACGCTCAACATGTAAACAGTGTTTTAGCTTAACTAGCTCACTCATCTTCTGCTATGTATTTTTCACTCGAAAACACAGATCATGATGGCTATCTCTGGAGCACTCGCCTTGGGTGATGCCACTTAAATTGGATCCTTATTCCTTATTCCTTCGTCGATTCCTTCGCTTTTTTTGTGAGTAGTTCTCAAGATTGAATCTAGGGCCTCACACATGCAAGGTAAGCACTCTACCACAGAGCCATGTTCCCAATCCTGTCAAGTTTATTTTTGTATTTTGAGATAGGGTCTCACTAAGTTGCCCAGATTGATCTTGAACTCACTCTGCAGCCTAGGCAGCAGAGCTTGAACTTGCCATTCTCTTGTCCTAGCCTCCTAAGTACATGGGATTTCAGGCTGGAGCCACTAGGCCCAGGAGACTTTTATTTTTTAACCCTTTGTTTGTGTGATGCTGGGCATGGAACTCAGGGCCTTGTGTACAAACTAAGTGATGTACCACTGAGCTACATCCCTGGTCTTCTGTTTTAAAACCACTTTGAGACTTCTCCAGTTCTCAGCCACAATGGATGCTCAGTAAAAACACTGACTGCACCCATATCTCCTTGCAAAAACTATAACCACTATCATTTGCAAAATGATGAAACTGTGCACACATACCCTTCATGTATCTATATAGTCTGGGCCTCGTTTTATTTTCCTTACCCTAGAGATAGAATCCAAAGATATAATATACCCATGAGTGGTAACATGTGCCTATCTATAGTTTTGGCTCATGGGAGGCTGAGGCAATAGGATCACTTAAGCCCAGAAACTTGAAGCCAGCCTGGGCAATTTAGTGAGATTGATCCCCTTACCACCACTACTACCAAAAACAAGAACAATAATAAAAGTCAAGCATTATAGTTCTGAAAACATCTTCATAAAGTTCTGTGACTATAAAGTTTGTAAGTTAGATTGGTTCCAGCAGCACTGAGAAAATATATGTTCTAGATCTTCCTTGGCTTTGAGCATAAATCATGCCCTGACCTGCGTGACAGCAAAACATCAACACAGAAGGAAGCAACATCAAACCCAGCAGGCTTCATTAGTGGTAGTAAATGTCCTATTTGATTTAAGTCAAGTGTTTGAACTCCAGCTTCTTCGGGTGGCAGTCCATGAAAAATCTGATAAATTATAAATGGCCAGATTCATGACAAAGGACCTAAACTACAGACTGCAGCAGCTAGAATTTTCTGAGACAGCTATGCTACCCAGATCCCTTGTGGGGCACCCAAAAAGGATGAAGGAAACCTGATATAATCACCCAGACTTGCTTTCCATTTCTAGCACCTCTAGGGAGAAAAACTCACCCAAATTTAATCTTAGTACCTGAAGGCTTCTTAGATTCCAGCACTCTGTGTACAAAGCATCTCTGATTCCTAGTCTAGTTTTATGAATACTCTGGGCCCCAGGCCCAGAGATAGCCTGCAGACAATCAGGTCAAGGGACAGGCTCAGACTCTCATCCACTAGAGCAGGGAAGGCACATGGCAATGGAACGCATCAAAAACATAAGCTGGCTTGAGCCGGGCCTGCCCTGGCTGAAAGCCCAAGGAGAAGATGAAAGGCCCTGAAAACAAGGATCCCTTGCCAGCACTAACGTATCAGCATCTGTATTTGTTTAAAACATGTAGAGCCAGAGAGAGAGGGAGAGTTGTTTTCTCTTAGAACATTCGGAGCCAATTTCAGCACCCAGATCTTCACAGGAAAACCTCGTGGGGCTCCATGAGGTGTAAGTGGGCATTGGGGGCAGAATTTCCTGACTGAACGGGAAATTCCAATGATAAGTGACATCAGACTATTTTAGAGGAAAGGAGAAACTGCTATACACTTGAGATGGCCTGGGCAATCATTGCAGTATTTACTCCATGCTGGAAACCCAAGTGCAGATATTCATTTCAGTGGTTCTCAAAGTGGGATCCCCAGGAGCTTATTAAAAACTCACTTTCTCAGGCCTTACCCAAGACCTCAGGGACCAGAAGTTCTGGAGTGAACAACATAAAAGTGAGTTTCACCTAGAGGTTCATCCTCTATCTAGAAAGGGCATTCCAATATATGTGCAAGTGTGAGACAGTAGAGAGTACCTCTAGAATCCATGAGAAGTGTGATCTGTAGCCTCAGTCAGAATGAAGGAGAAACCTGTCCTGCCAATTAGAAGTTCTGCAGGTAAATGTACACACTGAAAGTTTGCAGAGTGTGTACTCTTGTTACTAGATCAGCAGGAGGAAGCCAAATAAGTAAGATTCCTCAATATTCAACCCAGGGTCCTTCTACTATGACACTTTTTTTTAAGCCAAATTTGTGGTTTTGTTGCAGGAAATGTGTTGTGCACTGCATAATGTTACCAGCATTGACCATTGACCTCTACCCACTACACAACTATAATACCTATTTCTCTGATTGTGACACCCAAAATTGTCCCTAGATCCAGCAGGACAATAATGTCCTGGTTGAGGACTACCGTGTTAAACTAGAGTGTATTGGCTCTAAAGTGGTATCGACTGTGTTAAGCAGTTCAGCCTGTGGGTTCTACAAAGGCCTAAACTATGTTGGATATCAGAAGCTACACAACATCTCTTATTTCCAGACTCCAAGCTGGGAGTATAGCAGATATATGATGGGGCTTCCAGCACCTTTCCAGCACCTTTCTCTGCACAATCTTCTGAGACTATAGAACTTGAGCCACACCTCAGAGCCTAAAGAATGGCCCTTAGAGAACTACATCTTAGGCATTATCATGGCCATTTATATTTGTGTTATTGATTTCCTGGCCTGTGAGAACACAAGGTAAAAGTTTCAGCTATCAAATTCCTCAGTTTTCTAATACTATTTGTATAACAAAAGTATCTTTTTTTAAAAAAATGCATTGATGTCTTAGGGAACAGTCTGAGAATAACAGATATAGCATTTGCTTTTGGGGTAACAACATCCATAAAAAAGTGGGGGACGAAGAAAGGTGTTCCCAGTCAAACTCAACAAAACACACACACACACACACACACACACACACACACACACACACACACACACACGCACATCCACCCACACACACACACACACACCCCCCACATCCACCCATCCACCCACATTCTGCCCTCATGTGAGAGTTAGGAACCATACCCATCTGTGGGAGCCCGTTCTCGGGTTCCTCGTGGCTTTACCCAGCAGGTCCTCATAGAGGATGATTAGACTACGGGCCTGAGTGCAGATGTCTGAGATGGTCTGCACTTGGCTGTGCTGAGGGAGGAGGTCTTTTGCTCCACCCCTTGGCGTCTCTATAAAAACCCTGGGGCAGAGACAGTCGGGGCCCGTTGGAATAGGTTCCAGGCCCTCACGAGGTTATCCTTTATTTTCTATCTGTTTATCTCCGCGATATTCTCCGCAATAAATCCTTCTATCTAATATTTCCTACTGCTCGCACTCAAGAAAACTCTGGGGAACTGTGGGAATGGTTGGGTAAACGCCCCACACCCATCCTGCTTGCTGTGATGAATTCCCATTCCCTCCCTTGACTTCTTCCCAGTTACTCTAGAGCAGCAACCCTTCAGATGTCCACTTCACAGCCAACTTCAGGTTTTTTTTCCCCCAAGGGAGAATATTTATTGTCATATTTGTGTATTTCCAAACTACTTAACCAGTATAAAATGTACAAACTTACGTGTATTTTAGATTCTCATCCTTTTAAAATGATGTATCATTGCTGAAGGTTTTGAGAACTGTTCACCTGTCTATTTTCCCCATAATTCCTGTGCTTTGATTGCTGCTCCTTTTGGCATACTACTACATTTTTGAGGAGCATTTATGTCATGGAATAGCAGAACAAGCTGCACCTTCTCCTTAGGCCAAGTGTCACATAGCAGAAGAAACAAGCTGTTCTTTAGCTCCTCCCTTTGACTAAATCTTCAGACTGAACACAGGCAATAGTCTAGCCTAGAAGTTTCTCCCTCTTCCCTCTGCTCGAAATTCCCAAGCTTCTCATACATTTTCTTCTCGATACATTCAACTCAGCTTAGTGATATCAACCGTCAAGGACTGGTCCACCGCAATGGACCATGAGTTCCTTAAGGGCAGACACATTAAAGCTGGCCACAGTACACTTTTTCTCTTCCCTTGTCTGGCTACTCACCCACTCCGCGTCACCAGGCATTGGCGGAGCCCCAGTTTCCGGAAGATATCCACTACTGTCTCCATGGGGGTGTGGTCTGTCACAGTGAAAGGGCTCAGGTTCAGAATGCGCCTCAGCTTCAGTGGATGTGGGCTATTGGCAGGCAGCTCAGGGGGCTCCTCTGTGAAGTACATGATGGAATTGCTCACGATGCCCTCTTGTCTCTGTCTGGCATTCTCTAGAATAATGGTGAAGAGGGGAAATGATAAGCCACACACAAAAATCTTGTACTTAACTACCCCCACCTGCCCTCATACAGCATATCAGCATCTCACAAAGAGGAGTTCAGAGGGCAAAAAGGCACAGTCATAACAAGTACTTCGGCCAAACATCTGTGAACCTGGCATCCCTCTCACATGCTGTGAGGGGGGGGGCCCTGCTGTGACAAGAATGTTCACTGCCAACATCTTGCAAGATGGGCCCCCACCAACATGGCCCTTTGTGGATGTCCACAGTTTTCCCCTAGACTCTAGAGCACCCCAAATGACCAAAGGTCCTTCGTTCTTGCTTTTACAGCATCTCAACATGGGCTGAAGGTCATGAGGTTAAGAAACCTCATTTCACTTCCCAGTAACCTTAGCACATTGATTTTTACAAACGAGCTTACAAGCGGCCTAAATGGCATTATGAATCCTAGAGGGATGAGAAACCAATAAGATTTGCCCAGGCTCACAGCCCAGAAATGCAGCTCAATCCCAAATATCCCTCTTGGGACCAAAGAAACAACCCCAGAAAAGTTTCATCCCTCTGCCTCTAGATTCTCCTCTCTTTAAAGTGTGTCATTTCATAGATTTCGCAAAGAAAGATAGTAAAACTGTTATGATAGCAATTAGTCTATTTCTGTGTGTAGGCAAAGCCATACAAAGCTGAAGGGAAAGTAGTATACCCGGAATTCATTAGAAATACAGCTTAATGTAGTGCTAGAAATCCACGCTATTTTAAGTCGCACATGAAATAAATCCATCAGTCTCAAGCTATTCTCCAAGGCCATTTTCCTGCTGTTGGAATTTTAATCTTCCTTTTAGTTCATGGGAAAAGGTTAGAAAAAATGTACAGCAGGGCATGCCTTAAAAATGAATCCCAGTTTCTACAGTACATTTCTTAACCTTCTCAAAGACTACTATTCACCTATATTGTTCTTTCAAAAATAAAATTCTTACTGCCTCCTCTAAGACCATTTAGTGCAATAGAGTACTCTAATGGAAAACTGGCAGCATTGGGGGTCAAGTTGAGTCTGAAAGGGGGGCTCTGTTGTAAAGAGGAAAGGAGGCCTGCTGGGCAAATGCCTGCACATTATATGGGTCAGGTTGAATCTAGTTACATCAAATGGGATGTGATTCAACCACAAATACCAGATAATACTGATGTACAACATGTTTTCAACTGCAGATCATACACACTCCACACTACAGGCTACACACTGTGCTCTTGTCTCCTAATCCAAAGGGTTCTGTCTTAAAGCTCTCAGGCACAGAGGCTATATTCAGTACATACTTATTTGCTCATTTCCACGAACCAATATATTCTCTTAAAGTCCCACATAACATAATTTCCATCCACTTCAACAATCAGATTGGACATCAGGATTGGATCAAGCCACAACCCTTAATCAAGAACTGATCACATGGATTTGCCAAGCCCCTCATAAAACCAACCAGCCCAGTTGCTGAAATAAACAAGCTCATGTTTCCTCAGAATCTACTGATACTGTTTGAAATCTTGATAATAACAGCTACACACTCAATGAAGTCTTGTTCACTAGTGTATCCCTTATGCCAAGACCATGTCTAAACATAAAGTAGGCATAAAACATTTTGTTAAAGATTTGTTTTTGATAGGTGGTAGTGGCACATGCCTTTAATCCCAGCACTTGGGAGGCAAGAACTGAACTTGGATCCTTTGGAAGAGCAACAATGCTCTTAGTTGTTGAGTCATCTTTTTAGCCCCAATATAAAACATGCCTGTCGCATGCATACATATATGCATGAATGGATAAGATCTACTAAATGTCTGTTTGTCATGTAGAATAGCACCTATTTCATGGAGGGAGGAGGCATTAGAAAGGAATGCCCAAGGGCTATCTACCACCAGGCAAGGATTTTAAACATTAGCTAGGGTCAGATGGGAATCTGAGCTGCTCCCTTCAGAATTGTAAAGATTTATATTAAGGCTTCAAACTCTAGGGAAGGAGGTACTATACATAGACCTCTGAGTCATAGCTTCAATCCCCTAACATATAGTTTTGGACACACAAAAGATATGAGGAAAATGAGCTGAATGCTGACTATGATGGCCCCTTTGAACAGTGCTGAGAATGATGGTGCCTTTAAAATTTTTCCCATTTTTTTTCAATAATGTAGTTGCTTCTATTGCTTTAACTTTTAAAATGTAACAAAAACTTCATTTGTAAATCTTCAAGAGTTCAAGCACTTAAATGCTTCTTTCAATGTTTTCATGTAGAAGGCTCCATCATAATATTGTAGTAGAACTAGTCTGCGTAGACACAGCTCCTCTAAAAATGATGTGTGTTTTATGAGCACCTGCTAAAGCTGCTCAACCTCATACTCCACTTTCCAGCAGCCATAATGTCAGAGGCAAAGAGGGTAATTAATACAGTGTTGGTGACATGAATTTCACATAATGCAATAGATTTTAAAAAATTTAAAAATTAGAAATAAGCAAACACCAAACAAGCCTGTGAGTGCCTTCAGAGCAATATTCCTAACTGAGTGGTTTGGGCCTGACTCTCGTGGGAATTCGATACCGTCTAGAGGCCCTTTTGGTTGTCACAAAATGGGAAGGGGGGTGCCACTGGATTTTAGTGGAGAGAGAGCAAGGATGCTGTTCAAAATCCTACAGTGTGCAGGACAGTCCCAACCACATACAAATGTCAGTGGTAATAAGGTTAAAAGCCTTTATTTTTAGAGTAATTGTTTCCAGTGAAGCAATACTCTACCATCCAGTTGGTTAAGAATGCTTCCATAAAACAAACACAATTAACAAGAAAGGTTAAAATGGAAAATTGGAAGCAACCACTCTCATGCTAAGTAGCAGTATGACATGATTTAAAGACTACATAGAAAGAAAAGCAGATTCTTTTATAAGATACTGTCCACCAAGGAATGGATAAATCTTACACACTCCATGTATTTTAACACTTAGCAGAAAGTAATTAACACCACTATGCCACATAACCCATTCCAATAATTAACAGTGCTTCCAGACAGAAACCTCTACTCTTACAGAGCCTGTCTGGCAGATCTGATACCTATCTTCTCATTTAGTCCTGAAGGTGGTTCCCTTTATGCAAGTAAGCATCTTCCATATGTTGGAGAATCATTATTAAGTCATCCACCAGATGAAAAAAAACTGAGAGTTCCCTTAACTCTTCCCTATAACTCTAACTTTCCATTCCTTTAATCATCTCTGTGGCTTCCCACTGAGTCCTCTTGGAACCTGTACTTGCTTAATTGCAGAAGCCTGGACTTGAAAAGCCTGAGCCCTGCTGAGTACAGAAGGATCTTCATATTTGCAAAGAGTAATGAAAGGTAAAATCCACTTGCCAGGAGGTTGAACACAGTCACACACAGGGCCCCATTGGCTAATAAACTCTGATGGCCGAGAGTTGGTGCTAATATAAAGGCAATGGCTGTGCTCTGGCATTGCAGAGATGGATTATGAATGACAAAACATAATAACACATATGTGTGAAAATGCTATTAGGAGATCCATTACTTTGTTTGCTAATGTAAAAAAAAAGTGTTTTTAAGTTTTAAAAGAATAGAATGGAAGAAAATCCTTATTTTGTTCATTTCTCATTCTTTACTCATGGTAACTTCCTTGAAAGTTCCTTGCAAAAGCTCTGTTTCTAATTCCCTTAAAAGTGAACTTGGCATGGGGGAGTTTTTAGCAAAATGTTTAATGTCCTATCTTGATATTCATACAAGGGCATATAATTCCTCAAATACAGGTCCTGAATCTCACCACCAGAATGTGGTGATCCCTATGTTTCCATGGCTTAGGAAAACAGCTTGTCTGATTCTCTGGAGCAAAACTTCCCTCACCTTTCAGCAAGCCATATAAACAGCAGCTTCTGCACTGTGATGGGCCTAACCAAAAGCACAGAAATATGATTTACACTGCATGGTGCCTCTTCAGATATTCCAAACATAGCTTTCTTAGAGGGTGCATGCTTGCAGAGCTTAAATTTCTTCTCCAACCAGTTGATGCCAATTATCACTTCCCACTTGATTACAGTAATGGATTTAAGCAAAATTAGTAAGATGTTTCTTAGCAGGTGTGCCTGGAGCAGCACAATAGGCAATGGATTATGTGACATTTATTACTTTAGTTTCTAAACTCAACCTTTGTGTAAAAGATTTTGGGGGGACTGAATGCATTTTAAAGGCCATTGATTATATTATTTTAAAACAAATCCAACCCTACTTAAACAACTTTTTAATGATCTTATTATTTGTTAGGCAATATTTAACCCTCAAGGCACCTCCCTGTTCTGAGATAGGACCTATATAAAGAGAAACATCTCAGTGCACTCACACAGGAATTTGCCATTGTAGCTAAAATGTAAACTCCAACTTTGTTTTCTGTGTGAGCTAACTATTAAAGTTAGAAGGCAGTGCTTATCTACACTAACATTTGAAAAGCTTTAGAGGAAGATATCTTAAACATACTTTAAGCTATTTAGTATGTGTAAAGGGTTTTAAAAATAGAAAAGGAAGTGCCTGGGAAATAGGAACAAAGGGCCAGAGGATGAAACAGCAGCATGGTGAAGATGTGTTCACAGTGAGGTAATCAGAAGTCAGGCAGGAGGAAGAAGGTCTCATTATTACGCTGCAGGAACATTCCGGAAGATGTGGTGGAACATAACACTGTCCCACGGGCATGAAAGTTGTGTCAGAGGCTTGTTTCTCATATGATATAGGGGTATTTCACAGATCGTGGAGCAAGACTGCTGATGGGCAGGGCACGGTGTTTGTAATGCAAGGGAAGAAGGACTACACTGGTCCTTGCAACTGCTTACATCCTGAGGTCCACAAGACTTCGGTCCTCTGAGGCACATTATTTCTCTTTGCCTAGAGCTCTCTGTCCACAACTTTTATCCAGGTCTACCTCTTACTTTCCTTCCATTGCAGTCATCCCTAGCACAACAGATCCATAGATTGGCTTCCTTGAACAGCTTGTTTTTGGAACATTCCACCTGTATATCATTCCTTTCTCTGTTACCCAAATAAAACAGTCTGGCCCTCAGGGTGACTGACATCAATTCAAATACTAGGAAAGCATAATCACATTGAACTAATTTCTACTGATGCTGCTTGCTAACCCACGTGGGCCCCTAACTGGTTGGATTGAAATCATGGCAGAGACTGAAGCAAAGATTTGTGCAGTGCTGAACTCCCCACTTCAGTGGGCTGACTACGCTACCTGAAAGTCCACTTTTGACATAAGCCATGCTGTTCAACTATTCTCACAGCATTCCTTCCTTATTTCAGCTTTAGTCAACAATTCCTTTAAAAATCCAGCAGCAGCAGCAGCAGCAGCAGCAGCAGCAGCAGCAGCAGCAGCAGCATACCTCCTAGCAGGAATAGACCCCCAATGTCTGCCTTTATCCACAGTAACCACTTTCTAACCAGGAATATCTACCCCTGGGCTTGAGTTTAAACCTTTAAACCTTGGCTCTCTTCACAATGTGAGTTGGAGGCAGAAACACTGGCATGCCTGGGAAGCTCAGGAATATAGAGTCTCAGCCCCCAGTGGGCCAGTTCAATCAGAATTTATGTCTTTTATTTTCTTTTGGATGTTTTGAGACAGAGTTTCTCTGTGTAGCCCTGGCTGTCCTAGAACTCACTATGTAGACGAGGCTGGCTTCAAACTCAAGAGATCTGCCTTTCTCTGACTCTAGAGTGCTGGGATTAAAGGCATGCGCCACTATCGCCCAGCTCAGAATTTGTACCTTAACCTGATCCCATGTGACAAATATGGTTAAATCAAAACTTGGAAGACTCTGGCTTTTTTTAAATGTTTTTTCCTTAAATCATAATGAATTTGGTATATACAAATACATAATCATAATGAGTGCACGGCATTTACATAATTTCTACTCCTTCTCCCCTTCCAACTCCCCCTATGTTTCCCTGCCATATCCTCCTCTAAATTTCATGTTCTCTGCTTCTATAGTTATTACATATATGCATGTATATATGAATGCATACATAATGTATTGACTCCAATTAGTGTTGCCCATATGAGCACAGGTTTAAGACTGACCATTTAGACTTGAGTGACATATTAGGGGCTTGTCAAGGAAGCCCTTGACTTAATGAACTCTCTGGGACACATATGCTGATTTAGGGTCACAAAAGCTACCATTAGCCTCTGAGGGAAAGGTGAGAGCCTCCATGTCTGTACTCACTTATAGCCAATATCAGCTCTCGTCTCTGAGCAAAGCCGATGAGGCGCTCCGAGTCTCTGGAGACCACCACAGGAAAGCCATTGTAGTCTGTCTCTTTGATGAGTGTCTCCACGTCCTCCACAGTCATGCTGTCCTGGGTGAGCACTGACAATGGTGGTTCTCCCCTCCGGGGCCGCATCACATCAGTGGCCAGAGTACGGTGGGTGAATTCATCCTTCACATCGAGAAATGGGTACCCATTCAGATGGATGTGGGCTTCATAAATCCCTTCTTTCCCAAAGGCGTCAGCCACCCACTTGCTGGTGACAGCGGCTGCCATCAGGGGCACAATGTACTCCAGACCTCCAGTCAGTTCAAACATGATGACCACCAGTGACACTGTCATCCTTGTCACTCCACCTATAACAGAAAAGGACAGTGGGATTTGAAAGCTCAGCCACAGACCCCGTGAACGTGTTTTCTGTGCAAACAGACACACTTACAGACCAGAATTTTAGCCCGAGCAGGCTCTTTAATGAGAATTTTCTGTCCTTCTCATACTTGTTCCATGGAGTCAGTCCCACATGATGCTCAGGCTCTGTTAAACCCAGTGTTGCATCAGGGACCTGTATTGCCTGACACAGAGCTCCACTTCAATGAGGAACATGGGTGTCTATTCTTCCAGGTGGTATACCTGGCCCTTTGATGAGTGGATCCTACCAGAATATCCAGGCTCCTGACAGTGCAAGCAATTCAGAAGCCAAAATATTGGGGAGATTATTAAGAATATTAGTTTGGACAGGGATCTGGCTTTGAATCCCTAGGTATTCAAAGGCAGTTCCAACTAAATCCTACTCCAATAAACCTAAAGCAGGATCTCTTAACCTCAGTACATGAGATATTTGGGGTCTGGCTATTCCATGTTATCAAGAAGGTGCTATGCTTGAAAGTTAAGCGCTTCTGGGCCCTCTACCCACTATGTACAAGTGCCACTTATAGTTATGATAAAGAAAAATGTCTCCAAATATCACCAGAGGCAGAGTCACCCCTTGTTGAGAAGCCATATTCTAGATGGTGCAGCTGTAACACAGTACAGATTTCATCAGCCTGGGCTCTAAATGACTAGACAGAAGAGAATCTTCTGCTAACATGTGAAGATAGGTGTGTGCGTGTGTGTGTGTGTGTGTGTGTGTGTGTGTGTGTGTGTGTGTGTGTGTGTCTGTGTGTGTCTGTGTGTGTGTCTGTGTGTGTCTCTGTGTGTGTATGTGTGTATGTGTATGTTGAACAAGACACGAGCTACCAAGATGTAAGAATTTGCTTGTTACTAGAGGATAGCCTAACCTTATCCAGAGTGAAGTCAATGATCAAGTCCACCTCTTCTTCCTTGTGTGACCTCTAAGATAGATCAGCACCCAGCACCTTTCCTTCCCCACCCATGGCTGTACCTAGACAGGCTGCAGCTCCCACCATCGCATAAAGCCCTGGTGTGACACAGTCCGCTCCAGGCCTGCACCAGTTCCTGAAGATGATCCAGTCATGGTGATGGTAGGCCAGCTGCTCCACACCGATTCCCACCATCCGGCCTGCCATGGCTCCTACAGCCATGCTGGGGATGAAGAGGCCTGAAGGAATCTCGAAGGAGCACACAGATTAAAGGTAGCCTGAGATAAGGAGGCACAGTTCCATCACCCAGTCCCAGGGAGAGTGAAAGTCCCCCACCCCCACACATTTGCATGTGGTTTGGGTCCTCAAAGGAGACACAGTTCTTCAAAACAAGCTGGGAAAAGGTGAGACAAATGATTTGACCTGCTCAGTGGCTTAGCTGTTGAACTCCACTGCAACTCAAAAAGAACATAGTTTGACACTTTCATTTCCTCTCCTTCAAAAGCCAGCCCCTTCGCCTGCTGTGCATTAAAGACTGATAAGCTTCACTGCAGATAACATTCCAAGCCAGCATCTGTCACTTGAGCCTCTCACCACTTTCTCACTCCCCTAGCTGTGTCATTCACACTGGCTTTGAAAATTAAATGTCAAGCCACAGCATGAGAATAGATGAGAAAGGTGTTCAACTGCTCCCAGGTAAAATAAAGAAACTGAGTGTATTGTGTCACCATAGCTGTCCTGGATCCCCCAAAAGCTTTTCAAAGACTTAGTACCCTCTTCAAAGGGTGCTGGCTGGACACTTATCAGGGAGAGAGGAGAAAAATCTCCCTTTCCTGACTAAACACATTTTCCAAGAAGCGTTCAGACTATTTTCCAGCCATCTTAGCGGCAGCAAGGAAGCATACTGTGTGGCGTAATAGTAGTTGGTAGTGGTGAGTTTTCTACTTTTATGAATGAAAAGATATTTTGGTTTAGCTGGTGAATGTGCTCCGGGAGCCCTGACTTCCCATGCTCAATGAGAATCCACAAGCTTGGAGACCTCACAGCAGCTGCTCTTCTCACCACCCCCAGCAGCCATCAATCTGAGGATGGCGACAGATTTTTAACCTCACTGAAGTGAAGGAAGCAGCCTTCTGTGCAATTTCTAGAGTCTGGAATGATCTTTAAGAAACTGTCTCTCTGAATTTCCCTTAGTCCACAATCATGGAATCCCCCTTAACTTCAAAGTAGGCCTTTCTTAGTAAGCACAAAGGGTACTGATAGCATTTCCCTTGAACACCAAGACAAACTCCTTTGATAGGAATTGAAGATTAAGGGTGAGTCATCTACTTAATGAGTTCTACCCATCATGTACGTTATGAAATTATCATTTCTGAGAATCTGTAAAAAGAATACATTTGTAGAATACCACACAACAATAGTAATGGCCACACATAGTTTGTGGAAATTCATTAAGTTGCGACCAACTCTGTATGAATGGTATATTCTGAAAAGTTTTTTGTTTGTGTGTTTTTTGTTTTCTTTTTTTGTGTTTTTTGAGACAGGGTTTCTCTGTATAACAGTCTTGGCTGTCCTGGAACTCACTTTGTAGACCAGGCTAGCCTCAAACTCGCTGAGATCCACCTGCCTCTGCCTTCCAAGTGCTGGGATTAAAGGCATGTACCACCACCACCCAGGTCTGATAAGTTTTTAAATAGAAATAACGGTACTATTCACAACAGCTAAGAGGTGGAACCAATCTAAATGTCCATCAAAAGATGGATAAAGAAAATGTGGAAAATACATAGAATGAAATACAATAGTGAAATACTCCAATAAAAGGGGCAAAGTATTGAAACATGGTACAACATTGGATAAACCTTGAAACCACGATGATGAATGAAAGATGCCAGACACAAAAGGCCACCAGAATAGGTAGATCCACAGACAGAGAACACATGAATGCTGCAAGAGTTAGAGGGAGGATGGAGAGTAACTATTAATACAGTGTCTTTGGGTAAATGAAAATGTTCTGAATCTAAATAGACAATGGCTATGCTGTATTGTGGATGTACATAATGACAATGAACTCTTTACTTAAAAATGATCACCTTGGCCAAGCATGGCACTAACACCTGTAATCCCAGCATTCAGGAGGGCAGGAGGACAACAAGTTCAGAGACATCTTAGTCTAAACATTGAGACACCATCTCAAAGAGAAAAAGAAAGCAATAATGTCTCAGTGACCTTGGAGGTATATATATCTGGGCAGGGTTAAAATAGTGCTTCAAACAGAACGAAAGAACCTGTCTTTTCTCCAAAAATGGAAGCATGTGCTATTATCCACAGCTCTCAAAGGACATCAAGGAAAGGTATATGCAAACAGTCCATGTCATAGGCCTAGCTAAATCCAGACAGGGGATATGTAAGCTGCTCAGTACAGATTCTCTAAATGTTGACTTTGGGTATGTCTCTCCAGAGCCATGTACCCTTCAAAAGCAGCATTCTGCTTTGGGCTCTGTACATCTCAGACCTAGTATATTGCTCATGATACAGATGATTCTCTGGGGATGTTTACTGACTGAAATGGAGGCCAAACTGGGCTTTGTTTGTCCATTACCTGCCATCACCCACACAGCAGGTAAACCTGTGCTTCTAAGAAGGCAATGAGATGACTTGGTATCCAGCTCTGTATCCCATAAATATCTTATAAATTGGGTTGAACCAATCAATCCACCTACAGCTTCTTCAACTAGAAAATGAAAATAGCCAGATGTGGTACCATATGCCTTAAATACCAGCACTTGGGAGGCAATGAGATCTCTGTGAGTTCAAGGCTGGTCTAGTCTACATATAGCAGGTTCTGGGCTAGCCAGAGTTACATAGTAAGACCCTGTCTTAAAAAAAACTGAAAAAGAAAATGGAAACAAAATCTCTACTTCATACACTTGCTGTTTAGAGAACTGCTTCCTTTTGATTAAAAGAAGACCAAGCACATGAGAACATTCAAGAAAGGTCAGTGTTCTTCTTCTTCAAATCGTAATTTTATTTTGGAGAACAATGTGCTGTACCCAGAAAATCATGCCCTCCTCTACTTCTTTCTACTTCACTTACCTTCATGCCAAAGGTAAATATAGTAATGACTATTTTGAAGATCAGTGCCAAGGCCAGCTGCCACATTGCTGTGTAAACCCCAACTCCAGCTGGCCGGTCTGGAATGTCATCTACAGGCCGAGTCATGTTGGGGTCATTGATGTAGTCACAGAGCTGAGAGGATTCAAGAGCCCCACAGTCATTGAACAGCTCAGAAATGAGCTCACTGGTGCTCTGGCGAGTGTATGGATTGGGATAGGCGATGATGGCAGTGATGGCTGTCACTACAATGACCTCCAACACTGGGTACTTCCCCAGCCTGGTAGTTTTACGCCTCCTGCACCAGGCAATGTTGCAGCGTGTGAAGAGGGTTCCCCACAAACCCCCAAAGACTCCAAGCAGGATGAAGGGGAAGAGTTCAGCCATATACCAGGGTGTATGATACTCCACATAAAAGAGAACCAGGCGACTATTTCCAAAGGGGTTGATGGAGCGCAGTGTGAATGCCGCCACCAGGGCTGCGAAAAATGACCTCCACAAGGTTTTCAAGGGAAAGTAGTAACTGACCTGAGACGAACAAATAGAAAATCAGAGAGTGACCAAAGAAAGGACTGCTCAGAGCCTTTCTCTTGGGTGAGCAGTTGGCACCTGATATAAGACACAGACTAAAAATCAAAAGTATATGCTACTCATTTAATCAGTTTATGTTTAGTTGTGACCAAAAAGCACCAACAATGACATTTAAGGGAATTAATGTCTAAACGTAGACTGGTGAGCTGAGTTCTGGATACAGCTTGGTGTTACAGTTTTTATCTAGCAGTCATAAGACCCTGGGTTCAATACCCAGCACTATGAAACTTAGTAAACAAATAACAAAAATGGAACAGCTTTAACCAAAATGATGTTTTTTAAGAGAAATAGAAGGCTGGGAGTATAGTATGCTTACTATGCTCAAGACCCTGAGTTTCATCCCCAACACCACAAAAATGATAAAGATTAATATACGTACTCATAATACTGTTCATGTCACAGAAGTCCTCCCAAACTCAATAATTCTTATCGTATGAACAACAGAATAGATAAAGGGCTGGAAAATTCTAGCCTACAAGTCAACTCCTTGCCTAGAAAATATATTTCTATGGCAGCAGAATTTTTATATTTATGAATGGTGAGGAGAACAAAAGTAACTACTTATACCCTGACATATTCATTAAAAGATCAACATCTTTGTGACACAGAAGAACTAAAAAAGTTGAAATTTCAAAGTGATAAAGAAAGTTTTCAGCCACATAGCCATACCTACTCATGGATATTGCTCCAAGGACATAGTCAATTGGCTGTGGCAAAAAGTGTGTGGCTCCTGAAACCTACATAGTTAACTCTCTTGAACTTTTCAGAGGAATGTTTACTAACCCCTGGAATGGTCCATCAGGTTCCCAAATCAAGTTGGAAGCCAGTTGGTCTATATTCCCACACTAGAAATCTCCACAAATTTTTTATTGGCAATTTTGAAAACAGTACGTGAGAACGCGTTTTAACAGCAGAAATTGTGTTCCTTAATTTATTGCATGAAGCTTGTTCAATAGTTTTTGTGCTCTGTCAGCCACCCCATATTTCTGGCCACTCGAAACCACAAAAGCCCATTCCCCCCATCTCACCTCCTCCAGACTGAAGAGCACACCTCCTATGGGAGCACCAAAGGCCACAGAGACACCAGCAGCAGCTGCAGCCGAAAGCACCTGCAAAGCAAGAAGTTAAAGGTGGGCTCTGGGGACTTTAGTGCAGGCGGGATGACGTAGGGACTCCAAGTAGTTATGTCCCCTGTAGGTGGGAGGGAGCTGGCTCACCTCACGCCTCTTGCCCTCATTCTTGCTATACTTGGAGAAAAGGCTGCTGAAGAAGTTGCCACAGCAACAAGCCACATGCACCAGTGGCCCCTCTTTCCCAAGGCTCAGGCCAGAAGACACAACCAGTACCAAGGTAACAGTCTTGATTAGCAGTGTCCATTTCCCCAGGTAGCCTCTGATGATAAATCCACTCAAAATGGTCTTTATCTGCAACAGAAGACAGAGAGTGAGGGGAATGAACAACATTGGTCCATGGCTAGGAAAGAAGCTGCAATGACTCTGAATAAGACTAAGTCATAGAGATGGAAGGCTAGCTCAGTTCCTTTGACTAGAATTTTGTACCAGCAAAAGTTTGTGTCTTATTACAGTAGCCCTCTTACCCATGGAGACACATCCCAAGATCCCCAATGGACTCCTGAAACCCAGATTATGTCAAACTGTATATATACCATATTAAAGTTAAATTCATAAATTAAGACCAGTAAGAGACTAACACCAAGCTGGGTGGTAGTGGCACACACCTTTAATCTCAGAACTGAGAATGCAGAGGCAGGGGGATCTCTGTGAGTTCGAGGCCAGTCTGGTCTACAAATCAAGTTCCAGCACAACCAGAACTGTTACACAGAGAAATCCTGTCCCGAAAAACAAACAAAACAAAACAAAAAAATAAAATAAAAAAGAGAGAGAGAGATTAACACCAGTAATTAACAAAATAGAACAGTTACAACAACCAAAATAAGTTTCCATTTGTTTTTTTGTCCACCTAACATTAATGCCTTTTTCATTTTAATTAGGTTCTTATAAAATTTTTGCAATTAGGGTGTATATTGGAAGTACCACAGATTGCTTTTCTTTTCTTTCTTTTTTTTTTTTTTTGAGCTGGAGGTCTCACTATGTGACCCTGGCTGTCCTGGAACTCACTACCTGGACCAGGCTAGCCTTGAACTCAGGGATTCACCTGCCTCTGATTCTCCAATGCTGGAATTAAAGGTGTGCACCACTATGCCCAGCCATAGATTGCTTTTTTAAATAGATAATTTTAGCATACAAAATAATGGATTTCACTATGCTGTTTCCATACATATCAATCATATACTTTGTTCCTATTGTGTCATATGAAAAACACTTTTGAGTACAAGGAGAACTATATTACTCTTTTGCAGACTTGCTCCATTTTGTCAATGCCAAACAATGGCTTTATTCCTACAAGTACAAGTACATTTCAATCTTTGCCTAGAATTCAACTGGATGCCAGTATCTATGATGGACTTTGTATACTGAAGTCCACTCCCCCAAGTGATTCAATACTTTTCTACCTCCAACCTCTGCCATAATGAACTAAAAAAAGAGTGTATGTTTACCATTGAGCTAGCAACTTTCAAGCCCCTGATTAGATTCATGAGATACTAGGTCAGTTAATCAAATTCCCAGCCAGTTTTCCCAATTGTATGCTATGTTATAGAATAATGTTTTCCATTTTCAGTGTCAGTTACATAACATAAAAATGTCTTCTTGTGGACATTACTCAGCCAAGTAAAACAACTTCTCAAACATTGAACACAATGCTTCTCAACCTCATCAGAATCACTTGGCGAACTAGAAAGTATCAAGGAGTAGCTCTTCCTACAGAGATCTAATCAAGGCCTAACGCTCCCTACAGAGATCTAATGTAATTGCCCAGAGATGCAGCCAAGGCAAAGAGAATTTTACAGCTAGATGATTCTAAAATGCTCTGCTCCCATAGAAAGTAACACAAATATCCATAACTTCTCAATATTTAAGGGTCATCACTGAAACACAATTTGTTCTTTCAATGCTTACTTGTATTGTTTATCATGTCAACTTTGTTGACTTGGAGAGGTTATGAATGGGCTAATCCTCACATTTCAAAGGACTGTACATAGGACTCTTCATCTCAGGATTTTGATAGAGACCTCTTGCCTTTTAATGGGTTAGGGTTAAGACACGATCTCACTATGTAGGCCAAGCAGACAGAATTCTCCTGCCTCCACCTCCCAAGTGCTGAGATTAGTGGTGTGCACCACAGAGTCACTCAGATAATCGTTTTTCATTTCTCAATTTGAGGAGGAGAGAAAGAGAATGAGGAGAACAGAGAGAGGGAGAGGGAGATGGGGAGGGAAGAAAGAGAGAAAGAGAGGAGAGATAGCAAGAGAGAGAGAGAGAGAGAGAGAGAGAGAGAGAGAGAGAGAGAGAGAGAGAGATCCCAAAATTCTCTGTGAGCTCCTTCCTACAGAACATATGCCAGGACTCTTAACTACAGTCAGACAGTAATTCTTGAACTAGCATTTAACTACTCAGATAAACTAGTGGTGGTTAAACTAGTATTTAACTAGTGGTAGTTGCCCTAATTGAGCCTGTGCTTTGGGGATATCAGAACTCTGTATGGAACAGATGTCTGATTATGCCTGCCACAATCTAGCCCTTTTGTGTTGCCTCAAATAAAAATATCTATAATTTTTGTCAGTTAGTTAATATGGATTTATACCCCGGAGTACATTTTAAAAGCATAATACCACTTAGAAAATCACAAGCATCTAAATTACCCGAGCCTTTGCCAGCAATGACATGTGGTAAATTGAACAATGTAATAGTTATTTTGTAATTCTTTAAAATAATTTTATAAAATTGTCATGATCAAATTAAGAACTAAAGAAGGCAAATTCGTTCCCGGGAGATGCCCAAATCTAATTACTTTAATTTGAACTGATAGAGACTGAAGCAAGCAGGGCTTTAGTGAGATGTATTGCAGAGACTCTTACTAGGTGGTGTTACCCTTAAGACCAAAGCTCTTTCTAATTGATAAATGTTTGTATGAATGTTTATATATTGTGAAGAACAGAAATTAGTGAAGAATAAGTTCTGAGAGGATGCAATTTCTTGTCCAGGTGGTAGTGAACAATCACGGCTTTTTGGAACTGAGAGTTCCAAGAGGAACTCAGTTTTCTCCAAACTCTGAAGTCCAAGAAACCACAAGTGTTCACTTTTATTTTACTTGCATGTATGTGTGGTATGTGTGGTATGTGTGTGGTATATGGGCATGCACACAGGTCCATGCACCCATGTATGCACTTACAGACACTAGAGGAGGATGCTGGGTGTCTTCTCTATCACTGTCTACTTACTTATTCCTTGAGGCAGGGTCTCTCACTAAGCACTAAGCTTACTATTTCAGCTGGGCTGACTGGTGAGTGAGTTCCCAGGATATGCCCATCTCTGTTCAACAATACTGGCCCTATGGGGATGTGTAGCCAAGCTCAACTTCTACTTGAATCCTGAATATTCCAACTCAAGTCCTCGTGCTTGCAGAGCAAGCACTCTTACCCCCTGAGCTGTCTTCTCAGCTCAAGTGTTCATCTTCAAATGTGCTTTACAGAACTTACACAGTGCATTTATTACACAAAAATTCTCTAACTTAGCATTTAAAATGGTTATAGTGACGCACATCTGTAATCCCAGGCAAGACTCAGGAAGCACAGATTAAAAGATTGATGAAAGTTCAAGACCAGCCCAGGCTACATTGCAGTTTCACAGAGTTAGAGCTATATAGTGAGTTTTTTTTTTCCAAAGAGATTTTCACTTTAAATAATCAAAATATTGTGGAAGAAAATTCTTAGAGGGATGAGCAATTTTGAAAACTGACTTTGGACAAGTTTGTAGCTCAATAGCTCAAGGCCTTCGGTCTCACCCACAGCATCATAAAGTGACGTGAATATGTACCTATGTGCATTGTGTTCAAAGTCTGTTTTTGTGCTATCTGCCAAACAACATATTCCAGCAGATCGCATGACTCCAGTAAGACACAGTAGTTTTTCTAAGCAGTTCAGCCCATATCTTTGCTAATGTAAAGTAGCATGGCCCCAATCCCTACTTTAAGTCAGTTTCCACAGTGATGTGGCTTTTAACTCAGAGAAGCTTCTTTTCATACACACAAAAAAAATACGGATTTACATAAACTTTTCACTTTGTCCATCTTCTTCAAGAACCATGGTTGGTTCTGTCTTCCTAGGTGAAGGAGTTCCAGCTCTACTACACTTACAGTGCAGGCATTGCTACTGCTGACTCATACCAGCCCACCTCAACTGTGAAATCTCCATTGGTTCATAAAACTTTCAGACTACCACGAGTGCTTTGAAAACAGAGAAATGACTCTATTGCGTAATTGTGGCTAAAAGAGTGCTGGTAGGGCAAGTGCTCTTATACTTTCCACCACATTTAAGAAATACAAGGGCAGATATCTTTGGAAGCTCTGTTTGCCTCACCAGCAGAAGCTTCCTTCTTCCCCCTCCACTTCCAATAATTCCATTGCATTTCTTGATCAAGTTAGTACATAGGTTGCTTCATTTTAGCTACCTGTGGTTGCCATATAAATGGACCTATACTTAAGGTATCCATTCACTTTTTACTTTCCACACTTGACATCACTGTTATGAGTATTATCCATGTCACATGTCATTTTATCACATAAGAAACTTGAATGTGCAACTGTCACCAAAAGTGGTATCTACTTTGGGGTCAGTAACATCTCTCAGCAGGTAAAAGCTCTTGCCAATGTACTTAGTGATCTTAGTTCAATTCCCAGCACCCACATGAAGATGGAAGGAGAGAACTGATTCCACAAAGTTGTCCTCTGATCTCTACACAGGCACTATGGCATGTGTAGAGCCCCACTTCAACCATGTACATCACATGATTGCACACAATGTAATAATAAATAAAAATGTCTTTTAAAAGATGTCCACATTGGAGAAGAAACATTCAAGCAGCTATTCAAAGACAAAGGTCACATCTGTCTACAAGATCACCAGTGCAATCATTCATCGCTGGTTCTTGGAAAGGAGACAAGGATTGATCCAGTGTGCATTTTATTGCTGTTTTAAAATCCCTAATGGCCATCTTCCTGTTTGGCAAAAAGCTTGAATAAAAACATGCCTACTAGTGGACAGTAAGATCATGAAGTGGGCCAGCAATAATTATCTATCCTTTTTATTATTCAGCATGCCTTAGGCTTTGAGTGTTAAAACAGTCAGTTCTGAGATAATACTTGCTTTAAAAATGCAAAATGCCACCCATGCTATTCATTCATCAGAGAAGAATTTAAGCATAATGAAAATTTTGAGATTGCTTACAGTGAAATTCAAGGTGAATGCAGAAAAGTGTCTCTAGTTAAAGTGAGCTGTATAGGAAAACACAAAATGTACATTTTAATATGCCTCTAATCTACCATCTCACACCTGTGCTAGGGTGCCATGGCTGTCTACACCTGCTCTGACCACTTTCTGTTGATTTTGGAATATACTCCACCTTAGTTCTCACAAACTGCAATGCTGCTAGCCCCCACTTTCCACAAGCAAACATCAAAGTTTTTCAACATGTGAAATATTTATTTATTGTAGCATTTACATATATGGGGGCAATTTAACATGTGTGACACTGTGCTACTATTCTTAGAAGATTTCTCTCCTCCCATATGTCAGGTTTTGAGTATTATGACCACACTCTGACCCATTTTTCTCATAATTCTGTGATTTTTAGTGTGCTATTTTGCATAGCATCATATGCTTTCAAAGTGTACACACTTCATTAAAGCAGAATTAGCTATTGAGGAAATCAGGTAGAATGAGGTAGTTTGAATAAGAATGGCCCCCCATAGGCTCATATGTTAGTCATCAGTGAGTGGCACTATTTGGGAGGGATTAGGAGGTTTGGCCTTGTTGGAAGAATTATATCACTGAGGGATGGGCCTTGAGGTTTCAAAACCACAAGACAAGCCTGGTGGCTCTTTCTCTTTCAGATGTAGAACTCTGAGTTACTTCCCCAGAACTATGTCAGCCTGCATGTCACCATGCTCACCATCATGATGACAATGGTCTAAACCTCTGAAACTGTAAGCTAACCCCAATTAAATGCTTTCCTTTATAAGAGTTGCCATGGTCATGGCCTCTTCACAGCAACAGAACACTGAATAAGACAGGTTAGGTAAAGCAGTTTGGTTGGATGTTCTTGAAGTAATATGTCAAAATAAATTGCCAAAAATTCAGTATGACATATCAATACATATTTTACACTCTTGAAACAAGTCTATATGGTACTTTTGCAGTACATCTTCCTTATATATCTTCTATCCCTTTGTGTGACCAGCATCAGTGTGGGAAGGCACAACACAGGGTTAACTGGACTGGGGATGTAGTTAAGTTAGTAGAGTATTTCCCTAGCATTCACAAAGCTCTGGATTCAAACTCCAGCAGCACATAAACCCATGCTGGTAGTCTACACTTGCAATCCCAGCACCTGGAAAATTGAGGAAGGAGGATAAGTAATTCAAGGTCATCTTTGACTACATAGTAAGTTTTCAGATAGCATGAGATACATGGAAAACTGTATCCAAAGATAAATAAATACTTTTTTAAAAAAGTAAGAGGTGAGACAGGGACCCAGTGCCACCATCAGCTAACAACTTTCAACTTACCCTCTCCACTGAAAGCTAACAACTTTCAACTTACCCTCTCCACTGCTACGCAAGGAACAATGCAAGTGTGCTAACTAGAGATAATATGCAAGACACTTTATGATTTCTGGTTAGCATTTTGCCCAGGATTTTCCAGGCGTCAGCTCAATGACCATCATTTGACCCAGCAGATTCTCCCAGGCTTCAAGTTTGATCTCAGTGAATGATGAAGTCACTTCCATGATACAGTGGTTACATCAAATTGCTGAAAATTATTTACAGAACTGTACTTTCACACAGGCATAGTCACAGTGTACGCACTGAAAGTAGAATTAATTTTTTAAATTATTTATTTATTATATATACAGTGTTCTGCCTGCACATATGCCTGCACGCCAGAAGAGGGCACCAGATCTCATTATAGATGGTTGTGAGCCACCATGTGGTTGCTAGAAATTGGACTCAGAATCTCTAAAAAGTAGCCAGTGCTCTTAACCTCTGAACCATCTCTCCACCCCCCAGAATTATTTTTCAAAGATTCCTATTACCCTGTCACCAGAAAAAAAAAAGTGGCAGAAGCTTTTGATCACCAGTAAACTTTCCCAGCAATACTCCTCCACTACTGTCTGTTTTTCACATTTCGTCATAGAGTTACTACAGTAGCATGTTTACATGAATGCTTTGTGAACCCAGATTCTTCAGGCTTTAAGAGTTTATCTTGGCTTCTAAGGCAGAGGTCTAATCATCTGAGAAGCAACAGATCAAAACTGCTGAATACAGCACCCATTGTAAAGCCAGACTGCTGGGTTCACCTCACAACTTGCCAGCTTAGAGACTTTAGGGAAGTTACTTAACTGGTTTTTATTCTAGTTTCCTTAACTAGTAAGTGAACTCACTGTGCCTATCTAGTAAGCTTATTGTGAGGATTATAGCTAGCACACAAGACTTCAGCCACAACTTACCTCAGGTATGCCAGAGCCACAGGCATATGGTGCAAATACACGTACCAGGGAGACAGCCAGAAATGCAAACAGCAATGCCCATAGAATGTACATTAAGTAATTCAGAATGTAAGCACTGGCACCCTAAAGAGCAGACACAAAACAAAGAAGAAGCAATGAACCATAGCAGACCTGAATAGTGTACCCAACCCCACCATCTCCATCAGGAAAGTGAAGCTGTGATGGGCTCAGAGAGGTTCATCCCAGGCCTGCATAAACAAAAGAAACAATTGTTGCTATTGCTACAGTCACTACACACAAACAGCATCAGGTGTTTCTCCAGGAGCTATTTACACAAACCTTCCAGTGGATGAAACCTCAGCAGTAATGGAAAGCAAGGATGATGCCGGGTTGTAATCACCACTTGCACTGTAGTTAATAGAAGGTGTGGCACAGAAAACTCTGGCTGTGAGACTCTGGATGATTTGTTTTGTCTTGTCTGTGGTGGGATGGCTTCTCTTAGCTTTCATTACAGCCACACCCAGACCACAGTGAATAAGCGTCAGTTCTGTGTTTGAGAAGGCTGCTTCTCTAACTGTGGTCCATGGACCAACAGCATCAGTATCACCTGGGAGGTTGGCAGAAACATAACCTGTGGGTCCCACCCTAGGGCTGCCAAATCAGATACTTCACACAGGCACATAGCCCAGTGCATTTTAACAAGCCTCTGGAAGATTCCAGCAAGTGCTAACATGTGACAGGCACTCATAGAAGGGAGCTGCTTGAACATCCTCTTCAGAAGAATGTATTGGACCATTTACTCCATTTTCTTTTCTGATACAAACACAGAGTCTAGGCACGTTCTCCTTTCTCAGAGCTTCAGCTTTGTCTCACCATCTGGATTATTCAAGTGAGAGAAAAGGAAACAGAGATCACCTACCTGTCAGGCCATGGCCATGGCCACATATGTGCCTGTTAAATGTAAGGACACGTTCCTGGAGACTGCAATGCAACCACATACTTCATACTCTGTGTGGTGAGAAATCAGCCCAAGGAATACCTTTCATCCACTTAAATAAGTACATTTTAGAGGCTAAAAATAACTTCTCACTCTTTTAAAGAGTAGTTCTTTGAAATAGAGAATAAATCTTACAACCAGTTGAAAAGGTAGGCACCTCTATTTCCCCTGTAACACATGCTGCAAGTAAGAAAAAAGATGGCAGTCAGCCAGACTCATCTGCCCAGGCCCATCAACCCAAGTAGAGAATTTCTCTTTGGAAATACTGGAAAGCACTGCGAATGTGTGAGATTTCAAGAGCCCTGACTATTTCTAAGATGTGAAGGAATATTCCATCAAAAGAGAGTTTTAGTAAAGTGGCAAAGTACATTCCAAATGTCTTCAGCTGTGAAAGCCAGTCAAAAGAAACAGGAAAGGAAGGAGAAGTCCAAATAGATCTCCTCCCAGCATACTCTAGCTTTAACAGTTCTCCCATTACCACTAATGTGAAGCTTGTCACCTAGCTCCTTTCACCTGGCTTTCTGATCTATCAATGACCCTCCTCTTCCTCCTTCTTTTGAATCAGAGTTTCAATATATAGACTAGGTCGGCCTCGGCCTCTGCAAATATTCATTGTAATTTGAACGTCTAAATGCCATGAAGATAAGTACTAGATCTGTGGGTCAGACATATATTCCAGTGTCTGAGACATGCTTTTCCCAGAAGCATCTCTGATTGGGTCAGGAAAGTTCGATGGAAGATGGTAATGGAAACCACAATGAGACACTATTTCACACTCACTAGGTTAGCTACAGTGAAAGCAGATGCTAACAAGTGCTGGACAGAAGGTAGACAAATCAGGACCCTCATAAACCTGCTCATGGAAATGCAAAATAGTGCATCCACTTTGGAAACCATCCTATCAATTCTTCAAAGTTAAATCTAGAGGTCATCTCTCACCTAGAAGTTACACCTATACCCAAGATGAAATATATGCCCCCACCTTGAACACAGATGTTCATGGTGACATCGTTCAGGCCAGCCAAAAACAAGAAACACATGTTCATCAAATAATATTCAGCCTATCCATAAAGTGGAGTATCACACAGCAATGGAAAAGAAGGAAATGCCGACTTATGCTATAGCATGAAGGAACTTAGAAAACAATATGCTAAGTGACACAAAGTCCACACAGTGCATGGATTCATTTAATTGAACTGTCTAGAAAGTGGAAATTTATAGAGACAGAAAGGACATTGGCAGTTGCTTGGGGCTAGCAATCAATAACACTGGATCAGAACAGAAAATTGTGTGTGTGTGTGTGTGTGTGTGTGTGTGTGTGTGTGTGTGTGTGTTTATCGATAAAAATATTCTAAAATTTGATCATGGTCAGCATTACACAATTCTGTGAATATGACCAAAGCCACTGAATTGTACTTTCTGTGGAAAGATCTGATGAACTATAAAGTGTTACTTTAAAAACATATGACATCTTTTCTTCTGGCTTAAAACATGAAAATCAACTCCATTTCTTCAGCACAAATAAGAAACCACCTTTGGTAAGAAAAAGGCAAATATACCAGCTGTGATAACTCATGCTTGAAATCCGAGAACTTGAGAAGCTGAAGCAGGAGAATTACTGTGAGTTCCAGGCCAGGGTGGGCTATAGGGAAGACCACGTCTGAAAAATCAGAAAAGAGATAGGGGGAGAGGGGAAGAGAGAAAAGATAGACAAAATGAGGGAGAAAGGAAGAGAGGAAAGGGGCTTCCTAAAATACACATATAATGCCCATGAGTGAGGGGCTCCAAGGTGAGTAAGGGCTTTCCAAGTAAATTCTGAGCAGCCGCAGAGCTCAATGGAAGCAAACAGCAGCACTATTTAAGCCAGAGCTTATTATCTGAAGGTGAAGTCATGGGTGTTCAGGAATTGAGGACACAGATACACACCTCTGACTGGCTCAGCAGAAGCTCTGACCACTTCTGCCACAGGGGACACTTGTCCCTGTCCTCGAAAGTGGTCTCATTGGAGGTCCAGCAGCATTGCTCATGGCTGTACCAGAAGGCAGACAGACAGACTCCCTCCTTCAGGTCTGTCATCCAGTCAACAGCAAGGTCAATGACCCCAGCCAAGGTACCTAGGAAAAGAATGAATCATGGAGAAGAATTGTCACAAGGAAAGAAGACAGGGCACTACTAAAGCTGAGGGTACACCCATGCCATGATACCGCCACTGAAACTGACAGCTGCTTTCAGTTACCTGGAAGTCACTCAAGCATTTATGGTATGAGCCAGGCAGTGGGTAGCTCAAAGAGCCACAATGGCCCTAGGATCTCAAATCAGGTAGGAGGGCTATATGGTTCCACTCTTAGGCTGTGAGGGCAGATGGGAGTTCATGATTCACTCATCTTTCTCCAAGTTTTTTAGTTGTCGATACATTATCTTGAAAAATTACCCCCCAACTTTGGGAGATGGCTCAGCAGATAAGATTGCTTTCTATGCAAGAATGAGGACCTGCGTTCAAATCCCAGCACCTACATAAAACCTTGGCATGACGATGTGCGCTTATACCCCCAGTGTTGCAGGAGGCAACATGAAGATACTGGAAGCTCACTGGACAGCCAGCCTAGCCAAAAGAACAAGCTTCAGGTGCAGTGAGAGATCTTGTCTGGAGGGAATACAGTAGAAATAAACACAGGAAAAAGCCCTTGTCTGGCCTCCAAATACGTGTGTACTGGTGGACTCACTCACACACACACACCACACATAACACACATCACATGCACTAAACACGTGAGCAAATCAACAACCCTTCCCTTTCCGATGGCTCTTTCTCATCAACATTTAAGTCACCCCTAGTCCACATTCCCCTCCAGACACTGTCCTGTAGCTTTCCTTCTCTCCTCTTCCCCTCAGTACAGTTCATTCCTTCCTTCCACTAGGAAAGAAATCACCTGTACCCAGTCTTCATTTTCCGGAACAGGTCATACAACACATAACCAAGAGGCCATATGGAGCCCACTGTCTTTTTGTTAATAAAGCTTTATCCCAGCATAGCCACACTTTATCACTGGACACTAACTGTGGCTATTCTTCCTGCCACAGTGTCAGAGTCGAATTATAGAGACTGGAACTACACAGCTCAAGAAACTGTAAACACTTATTTGCTAGCCTTTTATAGAAGGAAGGTTGCCAATCCTAGTTTTAGGCTTCTCGGCATCATTTGAA
Organism: Peromyscus eremicus; assembly: GCF_949786415.1. Taxonomy (NCBI): domain Eukaryota; kingdom Metazoa; phylum Chordata; class Mammalia; order Rodentia; family Cricetidae; genus Peromyscus; species Peromyscus eremicus. Next base: position 19,682,612 of record NC_081439.1, on the reverse strand, counting down.
ACTGCCAAGCACTCCATTCTTCCAGAAGCTCATTGCTTCTGCAATGTTTAGCTCTTCTGTTTCCCTTGATCTTTCCTGCTCCTCCACCTGGCTTTCTAAAGCGGTATTTCCTCAAAGCTTGACCCTAAATCTTTTTTCTCCTTTCGTATTGTGCATTCTTCCCTGACTGTCTTATTTGTATCCCTCTTGCTACTGAGCCCTAAAGGTATATCCAGGCCCACAAAACCCCAGCCTTCAATAACAGATTTTGTGTGTGTGTGTGTGTGTGTGTGTGTGTGTGTGTGTGTGCACTAGTTCGACTAGTTTATGTACTAGAAAGAAAAGGCTTTGTCATTTAGTTTTTGTGCCACAGTTAGGGTCAGGCCAGGCATCTAGACCTGAGTCCACTTCAAAAGACACTCATAATGTTCAACTCCATTTACATGAAATGTCCAGAACAGACAGTGAAAGGAAGTAGACTGGTAATGGTTTAGATCCTTCCATAGCTAAAAGGTACAGATGATATTTAGGTGGGAATGATAGAACTGTTACAAAACTGGTCATGATGATAACTGCACAACTCTGTAAATATACTAAAAAACCACTTAATTGTACACATTAAATGGGTTAATCATGCAATATGTGTAGTATAATTCAGGAAAACTGTTACACAGAGAGAGACAGACAGAGAGAGAAAAAAAGAGAAACTGGTGAGGAAGAGGCTCAATCAGAGAAAAAATGTGATTTTTTTTTTTTTAGGGAAGTGATCAGTGAAAGTTTCAAGTGGAAAATGATATTTGAGCAAGATCTGATGCTCACCCTGAGATCCATCATTTTTCAGCCACTCACAGTCATATTATTCTTCATCCCATCAATCTCCTTTGCTGACCAAGTTGTTTTGTGAACCATCTATGCTTTGGTCTATGGTGCAACAGTGCCGCCTTATGGTCTGTTTTGGTAAATTAGTTATGCAGAGGATACGTGTGATTTCTCTATGAGGAGATTCCAAATTAAACCAAGGGAACGTCCATCCAGGCAGTTGGACACCTGAGTCCTCCCCACCACCATTGGAGCCATGGGAAAATGGTGCTACTTTCTAGATCTCCCTCCAATATGCATCCAAATTCAAAGAACACTGGGGGTGCCTATCTCCAAAACCCCTCCATTCTACACCTTCCTTCTCTTCCTATTGTGTCCATAGAACCAGCTTTCTAAGTGTTTGTTGCCTCCAGTTGCACATTAGAATCATGAAGGAAAAGAGAAGGTCTTTACTCAGCATCATAGTGTTTTCTCCAGAAAGGTTGTTTAACACCAATCTTCATAGCCTCCTAAAAAGAAGTTAACTTCAGCAAATAACTACCACAAAGAGCCAAATATCTACTATCCATGAAATGGCACTGAGATTATGACAACGGAGGATGAGAGGTCTCTAAGGGTAGGAACGGTGTATATTCTAGATGCAACTGTCCTGGACTCACCTTGGATCCCGTGGTGGTTAGCATTATTTTGAATGGCATGCATTTTAGGGCTTTCCAGTAGTAGGAAAAGCCCACCATATATGGTGCCTGATGCTTCAAAATTATAAATTCTTCTATATTTTGTAATCCTATACATAGCTAGGTATAACAGAATATAAAATGCATGCTTTCGGTAAAAACCCAGGGTAGTCATAAATCTATTGAGTGTGTGAACAGGGCTAAGCAGTGCTGTTAATTACAACTTTCCAGAAGCCCACACTTGTTTTGTGAGCCATCTCTGTTTTGGTCTATGGTGTCACAGTTAGGGTTAGGCTCCTGCCTTAGTCTTGGTAGATTCTAGAAAAAAAATATTTGTTCAGGTATTTTGACCTTAAATAGTTCAAGCAATAAATCCCTTGCATTGAGACAGGTGAATACTCCATAGCTTCAGTGTCTCCCAAACATCTGGAGTTTGGGAGTGCTAGGAGAACAGCACACATACATATCTTGCACATACCTGCCAGCAGCCCGATGAGTAGCATCACCACCCATCCTGACCATGCATCCAGCAGGCTCTTGATGAACTCCCAGATTGACTCCTTACTTTTGCTGGTTATCTGGAAATGAAGTACATACAGCAGTTGATCAGAACACAATTCCAGTTCATGCTTCTTTCTCTGAAGTATATTCCTCAGGAAACGATGTGACTGACAAGATGAATGTAATCAATCCACCAAATTCCCAGTCATGCTGTTCATGCAACAATGCAGGACAATGATTAAATGGGCTTTCTGGGGGCTGGAGAGATGGCTCAGCAGTTAAGAGCACTGGCTGGCTATTCTTCCAGAGATCCTGAGTTCAATTCCCAGCAACCACATGGTGGCTCCCAATCATCTGTAATGAGATCTGGTGCCCTCTTCTGGCAGGCAGGCAGAACACTGTATACATAATAACTAAATCTTAAATAAAATGGACTTTCTGGTTCACAAAGCTATAAGGATGCAATACAGGATCAGTGTCTCCCTTCACAATGAATTTTAGACAATCAAAAAACAAATAAAATTCAATATGGATTTTTAATTGTGTTCTTTTGGGGGTACTCTAACTCTTTAGACATCATTATGACCTTTATTTTTCTTTTTTCTTTTTTTTTTTTTTTTGGTTTTTTGAGACAGGGTTTCTCTATGTAGCTTTGTGCCTTTCCTGGATCTCACTCTGTAGACCAGGCTGGCCTTGAACTCACAAAGATCCGCCTGCCTCTGCCTCCTGAGTGCTGGGATTAAAGACATGCACCACCACGGCCCGGCTATGACATTTTTATAGCATGCTTTTTCCCTTCCCATTTTGCGGGAGCCTTGCACTCCGCTAACATCATTATCTCCCCCCCCCCCTATTTTTGGTTCCCTATTTCACCCATGTCTGCTTCTTCCAAGTCTCTGGCTCTGATTCCACCTGACCTGCCTCCCTCTGTACCCAGAACCTGTACCCCAACTTTTCCAGAGTCCTGTTTCCACACACACACACACCCCTTCTCTTTAAGTGCATAAGCCACCTTGGCCATGTCTCAAGCTTCAGTAGCCATCTGCAGGCTAGGAGTCTCTCACTCTCCAAGGTGAGCTCCAACTTCACACTGAGCTGCACAGCATGGTGTCTCCCAGCCCCTACTGCAGGACATTCCCCACTCCACTTCCTCAACTCATTAGCAAAAGGCTCACTTTGTCTGACAAGAGTCTGTGGTTCTATAACTCCATTTCACTCTATTCCCTCCTCTAAAGCCCATCATGGCTTGACCCTGATCCTATGTCCATCATTTTTATGGCCTCCAGGAAGAACTCCTCCTTCCTCCTGACCACACTCCTAAGCTTCCTGTTTTTCTCTCTGCAGCACCTCCTTACTGTCCTCTGTGGCCTTGACCAACTCCTCCCCATGGGCCATTTAATCATTCCTAACACAGCCCCATAGCTCACTCGTCTAGGCTCATCTCTATTCATCTCCTTCTGCAAACCCTCCAACAACCCCAAGACTCCCCTGAATAACCTGAATGTGTAACATTCTTTCATGCTTCTGTAACTTTAAAAAAAAAAAAACTCCTGATATTTAGGATCCTTTCCCTCTCTCTGACTACCAAACTCTTGGTCACACTGAGAGACAAAATTAAAATCTTACGTCTCTGAAAAATGCCTTCTCTAGTCATTCCTCCTAAATGAGCCCACAGCATTTGCCATATAACTTCACTGTGTCCCATTCTAGTATACACCAAATGCCAACTAGATATCTGTCAGCGTGGTCACACACACACACACACACACACACACACACACACACACACACGATCTCATACAGTCTTCAATGTAATCACTTTTATTCTCAATGATGATTAAATGAGGCTCAGAAATGACAACCTCAAACTCAACCACCATGAAGGTGTCAAGGGCAAGATGTGGTCCAAATGTGTCTGACTCCAGGGTCCCTTTGTTGCTTTCACTAGTCATATTTCTACCCAAAGTACCTGACAGTGTAACTCTCAGTCTTTGTCTCTGCTTCTGATACTAGCGCTTTCCTTTTGTGGAAACATGTGATACATAGCCTCAGACTCAGATCATAACCTACAGATGGAACCATTGTGGAACTATTGTTAAAGACCCCTTTAGCATAGTACCACCTACCTACCTTTCTGTGTCTGTCAGTGTCCCGGGACTTTTCCCTCAGCCAGTCTATGGTGTGGAAGTCCTCATAGGTCCCTACATCAGGGAAGGGCTCATCAAGGAAGTCCATTAGGTTCCCAGAGGCACTCATGGCTCCTGCACTGACCATGCTAGTTACTCCTGGAAGAGAAGTCCACCTGTTAAAAATGCAAACAGGGCTCGTGTGTAGCTCAGGACAAGAGTGTCTTTACAGCATTCATGAGGGTTTGGGTTACATCCCCAGCTCCGCAAAGAAACAAAATAAGCATGACCACAACATGAATATAACACCATAATCCAAGAACTGTATCTACTTTTCTTTTCTCTCCCTCTCTCCCTCTCTTGCTCTCTCGCTCTCTCGCTCTCTCCCTCTGTGTGTGTGTGTGTGGTATTGTGTGTGGTGCGTTATGTGTGGTATGTTGTGGAGTGTGTGTGTGTGTGTGTGTGTGTGTGTGTGTGTGTAGTGGGGTGGGAAAGGGTGTGTGTGGTATTGTGTGTGGTGTGTTATGTGTGTTGTGTTGTGTGTGTGTGTTGGTGTGGGGTAGGGTGTGGGGGTGCATGTGGGGTATGTGTGTGGTATGGTGTAGTGTGAAGGGGCTGGGGGGAAATGTGTGTGTGTGTGTGTGTGTGTGTGTGTGTGGTGCTGTGTGTTGGATGGGCCTTTCACATGTTAGGCAAGTACATTACCACTGATTTCTTTTCTGTTTGTTTGTTTGTTTGTTTCTAGACAGGGTCTCATGTAGCCCAGACTGGCCTTGAACTTATTATGTCACAGAGAATGACCTAGAACTCCTAATCTTCTTACTTCTGCCTCTTGGGTACTAGGATTACAAGCATGTGCCACCATTCCTTGCTTCCATTTTTCCATAACATAAAAATTATTTCCACATCAGTATCTCTGCTATAATGTAATAGGTAAACAGTTCATCCTTATTACTCACTAGTTATCTTCTGCAAAGAATACTGAACACTGAATTAGGAAATACCAAGCAATGCCCCCAAACGAATCCTACAAGCCTCTGCATCACAACTTTTTTTCCAACCTACCACTATATCATCTTTTTTGTTTGTGTTTCTATTTAAAGACATCTTATTTGATAGACATTACTCATTCAGTATCCTGGAACTCAACCAACTGCACCATTGCTGAGGCCTGATCGAAGTTTCTCTATCAGATGTATTTTCTCCACAAAGCACTTGCAAACAATGCTCTATCACATAGGAACACAGGCAGCACTATAATGTAGTATTTCAAGGACACTTTAAACAGCAAAATTACTGACAAAAGAAGCATAGGTTTGGTTGTTTTTTGTTTTTTTTTTTTTTTTTTTTGGTTTGGTTTGGTTTGGTTTTTCGGTTCTTTTTTTGTTGTTGTTGTTGTTGCTTTGTTTTTTGGTTTTTTTTTGTTTTTTTTGAGACAGGGTTTATCTGTGGAGCTTTTGGAGCCTGT
>NC_081439.1:19627298-19676842 GCF_949786415.1 Peromyscus eremicus | reverse complement strand
GGCTTTCTGGGGGCTGGAGAGATGGCTCAGCAGTTAAGAGCACTGGCTGGCTATTCTTCCAGAGATCCTGAGTTCAATTCCCAGCAACCACATGGTGGCTCCCAATCATCTGTAATGAGATCTGGTGCCCTCTTCTGGCAGGCAGGCAGAACACTGTATACATAATAACTAAATCTTAAATAAAATGGACTTTCTGGTTCACAAAGCTATAAGGATGCAATACAGGATCAGTGTCTCCCTTCACAATGAATTTTAGACAATCAAAAAACAAATAAAATTCAATATGGATTTTTAATTGTGTTCTTTTGGGGGTACTCTAACTCTTTAGACATCATTATGACCTTTATTTTTCTTTTTTCTTTTTTTTTTTTTTTTTGGTTTTTTGAGACAGGGTTTCTCTATGTAGCTTTGTGCCTTTCCTGGATCTCACTCTGTAGACCAGGCTGGCCTTGAACTCACAAAGATCCGCCTGCCTCTGCCTCCTGAGTGCTGGGATTAAAGACATGCACCACCACGGCCCGGCTATGACATTTTTATAGCATGCTTTTTCCCTTCCCATTTTGCGGGAGCCTTGCACTCCGCTAACATCATTATCTCCCCCCCCCCCTATTTTTGGTTCCCTATTTCACCCATGTCTGCTTCTTCCAAGTCTCTGGCTCTGATTCCACCTGACCTGCCTCCCTCTGTACCCAGAACCTGTACCCCAACTTTTCCAGAGTCCTGTTTCCACACACACACACACCCCTTCTCTTTAAGTGCATAAGCCACCTTGGCCATGTCTCAAGCTTCAGTAGCCATCTGCAGGCTAGGAGTCTCTCACTCTCCAAGGTGAGCTCCAACTTCACACTGAGCTGCACAGCATGGTGTCTCCCAGCCCCTACTGCAGGACATTCCCCACTCCACTTCCTCAACTCATTAGCAAAAGGCTCACTTTGTCTGACAAGAGTCTGTGGTTCTATAACTCCATTTCACTCTATTCCCTCCTCTAAAGCCCATCATGGCTTGACCCTGATCCTATGTCCATCATTTTTATGGCCTCCAGGAAGAACTCCTCCTTCCTCCTGACCACACTCCTAAGCTTCCTGTTTTTCTCTCTGCAGCACCTCCTTACTGTCCTCTGTGGCCTTGACCAACTCCTCCCCATGGGCCATTTAATCATTCCTAACACAGCCCCATAGCTCACTCGTCTAGGCTCATCTCTATTCATCTCCTTCTGCAAACCCTCCAACAACCCCAAGACTCCCCTGAATAACCTGAATGTGTAACATTCTTTCATGCTTCTGTAACTTTAAAAAAAAAAAAACTCCTGATATTTAGGATCCTTTCCCTCTCTCTGACTACCAAACTCTTGGTCACACTGAGAGACAAAATTAAAATCTTACGTCTCTGAAAAATGCCTTCTCTAGTCATTCCTCCTAAATGAGCCCACAGCATTTGCCATATAACTTCACTGTGTCCCATTCTAGTATACACCAAATGCCAACTAGATATCTGTCAGCGTGGTCACACACACACACACACACACACACACACACACACACACACACGATCTCATACAGTCTTCAATGTAATCACTTTTATTCTCAATGATGATTAAATGAGGCTCAGAAATGACAACCTCAAACTCAACCACCATGAAGGTGTCAAGGGCAAGATGTGGTCCAAATGTGTCTGACTCCAGGGTCCCTTTGTTGCTTTCACTAGTCATATTTCTACCCAAAGTACCTGACAGTGTAACTCTCAGTCTTTGTCTCTGCTTCTGATACTAGCGCTTTCCTTTTGTGGAAACATGTGATACATAGCCTCAGACTCAGATCATAACCTACAGATGGAACCATTGTGGAACTATTGTTAAAGACCCCTTTAGCATAGTACCACCTACCTACCTTTCTGTGTCTGTCAGTGTCCCGGGACTTTTCCCTCAGCCAGTCTATGGTGTGGAAGTCCTCATAGGTCCCTACATCAGGGAAGGGCTCATCAAGGAAGTCCATTAGGTTCCCAGAGGCACTCATGGCTCCTGCACTGACCATGCTAGTTACTCCTGGAAGAGAAGTCCACCTGTTAAAAATGCAAACAGGGCTCGTGTGTAGCTCAGGACAAGAGTGTCTTTACAGCATTCATGAGGGTTTGGGTTACATCCCCAGCTCCGCAAAGAAACAAAATAAGCATGACCACAACATGAATATAACACCATAATCCAAGAACTGTATCTACTTTTCTTTTCTCTCCCTCTCTCCCTCTCTTGCTCTCTCGCTCTCTCCCTCTCTCCCTCTGTGTGTGTGTGTGTGGTATTGTGTGTGGTGCGTTATGTGTGGTATGTTGTGGAGTGTGTGTGTGTGTGTGTGTGTGTGTGTGTGTGTAGTGGGGTGGGAAAGGGTGTGTGTGGTATTGTGTGTGGTGTGTTATGTGTGTTGTGTTGTGTGTGTGTGTTGGTGTGGGGTAGGGTGTGGGGGTGCATGTGGGGTATGTGTGTGGTATGGTGTAGTGTGAAGGGGCTGGGGGGAAATGTGTGTGTGTGTGTGTGTGTGTGTGTGTGTGGTGCTGTGTGTTGGATGGGCCTTTCACATGTTAGGCAAGTACATTACCACTGATTTCTTTTCTGTTTGTTTGTTTGTTTGTTTCTAGACAGGGTCTCATGTAGCCCAGACTGGCCTTGAACTTATTATGTCACAGAGAATGACCTAGAACTCCTAATCTTCTTACTTCTGCCTCTTGGGTACTAGGATTACAAGCATGTGCCACCATTCCTTGCTTCCATTTTTCCATAACATAAAAATTATTTCCACATCAGTATCTCTGCTATAATGTAATAGGTAAACAGTTCATCCTTATTACTCACTAGTTATCTTCTGCAAAGAATACTGAACACTGAATTAGGAAATACCAAGCAATGCCCCCAAACGAATCCTACAAGCCTCTGCATCACAACTTTTTTTCCAACCTACCACTATATCATCTTTTTTGTTTGTGTTTCTATTTAAAGACATCTTATTTGATAGACATTACTCATTCAGTATCCTGGAACTCAACCAACTGCACCATTGCTGAGGCCTGATCGAAGTTTCTCTATCAGATGTATTTTCTCCACAAAGCACTTGCAAACAATGCTCTATCACATAGGAACACAGGCAGCACTATAATGTAGTATTTCAAGGACACTTTAAACAGCAAAATTACTGACAAAAGAAGCATAGGTTTGGTTGTTTTTTGTTTTTTTTTTTTTTTTTTTGGTTTGGTTTGGTTTGGTTTTTCGGTTCTTTTTTTGTTGTTGTTGTTGTTGCTTTGTTTTTTGGTTTTTTTTTGTTTTTTTTGAGACAGGGTTTATCTGTGGAGCTTTTGGAGCCTGTCCTGGAACTCACTTTGTAGACCAGGCTGGCCTCGAACTCACAGAGATCTGCCTGGCTCTGCCTCTCGAGTGCTGGGATTAAAGGCGTGCATGGGGGTTTGTTTTTAATGAGGATCTAAATAAAACAGGAAAAGGCCACTTGTTCACAGTACGACCATGGAAACACAAAGAAAGACAGTTATCTTCTCTAACCACAGGTGCCAGATGTGTTTCTAGTGAGTTTAACTTTTCACGATTCTACACAATTTCCAAGTCAGTGACTAACCTTTAAAGCACCACTACTGACTTGGTACTATAGTTTGGTTCTTGAATGTCCCCTAAAAGTCCATGTATTACACACTTTATCCTCAAGGTGGTGCTATTGGAAGGTAGTGAAACCTTGAAGAGGTGGAGCTGAAGGGGAGGGGGTCCTTAAGATGATAAGACTTGTGTCTCAAACGGGAGTGCTGGGCCCTAGCTCCTTCCCCTCACTCCCCTCTCATGTCCTGGCCATGAAGTGTCGGTTCCAGCACAAAATCATATCACGATGGACACTGTCACCAATCCCAAATCAAGGTGGCTAATTGATCACAGACTGGATTCTCAAAAACCATGAACCCCACAAACCCTTCTTCTTTTTAGGTTGACTAGATCAGACATTTTGTTACAGTGATGCTAAGCTCAAAAGCACACAAGATGGCAAATTTTAGTGAATAGGCAAAATTGCAAATACAGTTCACAAATAAATATGAGTTTCTTTCCATATTCTACAAAAGGAAACAGTTAGAATGGTAAATAATAATAACGAAAATCATTGATTCTCCTGAGAGGCAGAATAGATGAAAGAAATAAACAGCCTCTGTGGTTATCATCACAGATGTCCAGATGTACAACAGTAGCTGCAGAGCAACTTTTAACCACAGGTGACAATCAAGGCAATCTGTAGGTGGCAGCAGCCCTCTGAGAAAGGAGGGCCACCATGGATATCAACAAAAGCAATGGGACAGACCACTGACAGCCAAGAGCCATACAAAGCTCTGGGAACAGACACTCATTTAAGTTTTTCTTAAAACACAGTCAAACAGGTCTTGCTGCCAGGACAGTAAAAGATTTGAATGTCTTAGATAACAATTCCATTCCAACTGTTCAGGCTGCCCTGGCCTGGAAACCAATCAATCATAAACCTCCCATGTTCTGCCACCCTCAAAGTCTCGTTTCCAAATCACATAGGAACCAATCTGAGGCACCGAAAATTTTTGTAGCAGTACCAATGCTCACTCAGATTAACGGAAAAAAATAAACAACTTCTACAAAGACAAGAGCCTGGAAAATGCACCAAATAAAAATTACTTTGGCAAAAAGCATGGAAATTTGAATTATAGTATGAAGGCCACAAAAGACTTGGAATCAATGGTTAAAACATTAAAGGTGGTTATAAAAATATTTGTGTTCAGACCTCTCTCATTGCTTTATGTATTAACATATTTAGAGGACTCAACCATGTCCCGATGAAACTGCACTTTAATCAACTAGAAAAGTCACTATGAACAAAATAGGGTAATCACCTTACAAGCAATAAAATGGCCACAGTGACTGATTTATTGAGCATCTGTGTAACTCAGCTGCTTTAAAACTTTCAAAGTTTGAGGTCTGAGCTGTGCCAAGTTGAAAAGTACACCTACTGATGAGTACCCAGGGAAGAATCACATTGCAGAAGTCAGTAGCAACCAATAATATAAGAGAAGGAATAAAATTAGAAAGCAGGGTTAGCATTCTCAGTTTTACAAAAACACGATGGTCACAATCTCTTCTGACATGTGGGAAGGGAAACCTCTGATGAGGGAAAAGTAAGATGACAGGCTGTAGACCCACAATGCAGAGGTCTTGTCAAAAAACAAAAACAAAAACACCTCAGCTAATGGAAGAATTGCAGAGACTTGGTCCTGCTACTGAAGGAAAGTTGGTGCTGGACAGAGTGGCTCATGCATATAATCCTAGTATTTGGAAGATATGGCAGAAAGATTGCCATGAATTCAAGATCAGACTGGGCAACAGACTGAGACGTATCTCAAAGAGGGGGGAAGGAGACTACCTGAAATCTAACCAAGTTTCTACTGCAGCAGCTACTCCAGGCTACAGTGCTACAATGAAAAAGCCACTTTAGAGAATAAATTCATCAGCAAACTTTTCGTTTGGGGAAGAGGTGGAGGTGTGTGGGTGTGTACAGACAAGTGTCAGGGGGCAACCCCGGACACTGCTCTTTGCCTTCTACCTTCTTAGAGAGAGTATCTATTATTCACTACTGTGTACATCAGGCTAGCTGGCCCACCAGCTTCCTTGGCTTCCCCTGTCTCATTCTCATCTCATCACAGGAGCTCTAGAATTACACATAAATATGTTACCACATCCAGTTATACATGGGTTCTGGGGATCTGAATTCAAGTCCTATGACTACATGGCAAGAGCTATCTCCACAGCCCATTCATCTGTAGACATTGATGGAGGATGTCAGGTATGATGACTAGACCCAGAATTAGTAGGGAAAAGTAAACATGATATAATCAACTGTGTTTGGATTACCTCCCAGGAACCCCCAAAGGAGTTGCTGATGTCTCTCCTGAGATTGAGTTTAAAAAAACAAGGAGAAGGGACTAAGGGATGGCTGGGAAGAGTGCAAATAGAGACAACATGGGTGAGAAAATTGAAAGGAACTCTGTCTGGGATCCAGTGGGATATCACAAATGGAGGAGTAACTTGAGTCCAGCCAGATATGGGAGCAACAAGAAGGAAGTATGTGGCTTGGATCAGACACCATAATGAACTGACCAACTCTGTCAGCTCAGTATGGTATATGAACCCTGAACACATCATCATTTGCACCTGAGAAGGGGCTCATTGTTTCTTCCACTTATTTTTTGTTCCTTCTTCCCAACAGGTACATTTTGCTGGCATATGATAGCTCTGTATATGACCTTGAAGCCACTGTATCAAAGAATGACAGCATCCTACAGTCTGATTCTGAAATCCCTTGTTGGCCTGAATCACCTACATCAAGCCTCTGCAAATTGCATCCCATAGGAACATTCAGGTCATTTAATTTTAGAAATAAAGTTTTATCAGCATACAGTCATACCCACTTGGGCTCTGGAAAATGAAGTCTAGTGGAGTCAGCTCTGCAGAAAGGAAAAGCAACTCCAGTGGTGAAGGAGATTGAAGCAATGGATGACAATGCCCAGAAGAGATAGGATGGAACAGAATTTTCCTTAGTTCATGCTGGTGGTATTCTGCCTGAGAAGATAGTATCTTTCCTATAGAACCATTATTTACCTACAAAGGGTCTTTGAAAAGCATGCAGGACACCTAGATCTTTTATCTAATCCCTTAAGGCAAGAAAATATCTGTAAGGCTTAGTCTCAGCATGAAGGCCCCAAAAGGCCAGGATCAAAGTCTTCAACAGCAGATGAAAACAGACTCTATCCCATAAACTCAATTTGCCAGAGCCCAACAAAGACAAGCATGTGTTAGCAGTGATAGCATCAATGGTGCCACTTAGGACTTTGATGTTAAAAGCTACTCTGAATGGGTCAGCTCACCCTCAGAATAGGGATCTGTATCATTTAAAGAAAACCTAGCCTGTGCATAGTTGGGTATTGGTAAAGATGTAATGGATTCTAGACATGAAAGAAGGCAGGAAATCACTTGGATAAAGATCAAGAAGTATAATCAAGGCCCCGACTAAGTATAAAAGAACATGCCACCCTGAACTAAATGGTGGCTGTCAGCATATCTGCCCCCAGATGCCATCCCTTTGAATGTGCTGCTCCTCTTCTTTGAATGGCTTCTCGTTCTCTGCCTGGAAAGTTCTGGTTTACTCTGTAGATTTCTTTGCTGCATGTCCTCACCTACAGAGATTGCATTGTTTCCCCAGAAAGAGAAAGAGAGACAGAGAGATAGAGAGAGAGGCAGAGAGAGAGCGAGAGAGAGCTGCTGCATTCTGCTTAGGCATTTCAAAGTCTCCTTTATCAGAATTCCTATGAACGTCACATCAATTACTAACTTCTCCTTTACTGTAATCTTCTGTGGTATGAAAACCTTAGTCATTTTTGCCTCTCTGTGTCTGGGCCTGGAGTGCAGTCGGTGTTCAATAACCTTCATTGAATTAATTCAATTGTATGCATTATTTCTGGACCACTGGGGCAACAAAGCCCACTGGAACTTCTTGCAACCACCTAAAATAGCAAAGAAGTTTTAATGTTAATGTTATCATAAATGAGAAAGAGAGAGGGGAGAGGGAGAAAAAGAAGTGTGACTGGAAGATACATGGACAAAAGATGTAAAAGCAAATAAGCGAGTTTGCCAGTAGTTACTGTGTGGTCCAGGACAGATTAGACCAATAGCCTTGCGGGCATGATCAGCATGATTTTGAGGGCATTCATCTCTCAGAGCAAAATGTTAGAAGCCACCAGATCACTCTGAAGAAGCCCTTGACTGTGCCCATTGCCAAAAGGCCCAGCTATACAAAGCATAGACAACAATTAACCCCCCAAACTCTAGTCCATCCTTTATTTGAATTAATAATTCAGCATCTGGGTGTACAACAAAGTTCCTCATCCATTTTCAGTTGACCAATTCCCTTCTGGCTGATTGGTGGCACATCCCTGGAAAAGCTAAATTTGGAGGCTGGGAAAATGAAGTTTGATCCCCAGCATGTGCTCTCCCACAAGGTCCTGCCTAGGCTTTCAGCTCTGTGCCACTTTCCTCACATCCCTTAGGCAGAGAAACAAGACTTCCCCTTACGTACTTGTGAGAATAAGGCAAGACAACACTATTGATATAGCACTCACAAGCAGTTCTATGGGACTACATTTTTTTACTTTAAAACTCTATATGATGTACTTCACCCCTTTTGAAAAGAACTTGTGTGAGATGAAATAGGCCACTGATCTCTTCACTCTGAAGGGTACAGTTTAGAAAGACCCAAACAAATCTTCAAGTACCTGGCTGATTTTGCTTCCACCCAGCTGTGGGATGATGGGAAAAGGCCTCCTGACTTCCATGGGCTTTAGTCTTCTCCTCCATAAAATGAGTCCTGTGAGGGTCATTTCAGATCTGGAATTCAGTGACTGTGGTTTTTTTTTTTTTTTTTTTTTTTAAAGATTTATTTATTATGTACACAGTGTTCTGCCTGCATGTATGCCTGCACTCCAGAAGAGGGCACCAGATCTCATTCTAGATGGCTGTGAGCTGCCAAATTGAACTCAGGACCTCTGGAAGAGTAGCAAGTGCCCTTAACTGCTGAGCCATCTCTCCAGCCCCTGACTCTGTGGTTCTAAAACTGAGTTTAGTGGCATTAACACATGCTATTGGTCATAAGGGGTTTAAAACTTGATCTTTCTCTGAGTACTGAGTCAGCCTTCAGGATACTCTACACTACATTCATCTTTCCAGGACAAAGCCAAATCTGTCTGGACTTAAGGATCCAGAATTTCCAGGTTCATCTCTGGAAGCATCATGCAAGCTCAAACACAAGGAAGTAGAGATACTAGAAGTGGTATTAGTGCCAGGCAGGTTAACAGCCCCAGGTGCTTCTCATGATGCTTTTGAACATTTTCGTTTCCAGAAGCCAGAAAGTGAAGATTGGACAGGACTCAATAAATTGATAAGGCAGGTGCTCATGGGTAACCTCTAAAGTTTCTGGGTCCATCTTTGACTTTGAGGATCTAAGGCCAGCAGAAGACCACGGTGAGCAAGAAAACATGTCATTGACTTGCTCAGAGAAAGCAAGAAAACTACTATCTTGAATTACTGCTATGGTCTACCATGAATGGCAGGGAGGTGGTATGGGAGGGAGGAGGCTGGGAGCAGCTCTATCCCAAATGGATTGGGTGAGGGAGGTAAAAGAAACTCTTGACCTCTGACTAGGAGCTCAAGAAAGTAGCTCAAGGAGCACAGCTTTGGGTTGGGCAGACCTTTTTCTTCAGCCCCAAACAGCTAGGTTTAATATAATATCTGTCCTTTTACCTTCTGATACTACTATAAGGGACTCGGTAGAAAGCTTGCCTCAGGAAAGTGCTTGCCACACAAGCATGAGGACCTGAGTTAGATCCAAAGAATCCGTGCAGAAAGCAGAAGAGGTAACACATACTTATGATCCCAGTGCTGGGGAGGCAGAAAGTAGTCGTATCACTGTTATCATAACCATAAAAGTAATATGAGCTATATAAGTTATTGACAGTTGATCTCAAACTATGATGGCTTACATAGGACCAAGTGCCTCGTTTTTTGTCTCCCATTAGCACTGGAATTTTACCAGAAAAAGACAGTTCTCACTAGAGAGTGCTCAGGAGCTACAGACAGCAGGGCCTGAAATCATTTGAAGGCTTGCTCACTACCATCTGTGCCTGGCTTGGGAGAGTCAACAAGTGAGGACTAGAATAGCTAAGGCTCCACATGGCACCGCCATGTGGCCTCTCCAGTATGGCTGCGTCAGGTGGCAGGCCTTCTTACTTGGAGGCTCTAGGCTCTAAGGTGTCTGTGTCCTGAAAGAGACCAGGCAGCAGCTGTGTCATTTTACCTCAGTTAGCCTCAGAAGTCCTCTTGTCACACACTGCCTATGGTGGCTGTTGCAAAAGCACACTCAAGGTCAAGTGGAAAGAAAATAGATCACAATCCTGATGGGGGAGTGTTGAGTCTCTAGAAATCACCCAGAATCCAGAAATAGTGTTGTGGCCATTTTTGAAAAGTAGAACTGATCATTCACCTTACAAAAAGTTTTCACAAATGCAGAAAAATATCTAAAAGAAAATATTTATGATCATCTTAGGCTGTAGGTCACTATAAAATGTTGCTATAATTTTTCATAAGTATATCTTAAAACAATCACACTGTAGTTCAGTGGTAGAGCACTTACTAGCATGCTAGATTCAAACATCAAATACTACTTTGTTTTTGAGACAGGATCTCATATAGTGCAAGCCAGCCTCCAACTTGCTATATAGCTGAAGATGACCTTGAATATTTTTGGTGGGTAGGTTTGAGATAGTGTTTCTCTGTGAATCCCTGGCTGTCCTGGAACTCACTCTGTAGACCAGGCTGGCCTCAAACTCACAGAGATCCATCTGCTTCTGCCTGCAGAGTGCTGAGATTTAAGGCATGCACCAACACACTTGAACTTTTTGTTTGTTTGTTTGTTTGTTTGTTTTTTCGAGACAGGGTTTCTTTGTGTAGTTTTGATGCCTGTCCTGGATCTCACTCTGTAGACCAGGCTGGCCTCAAACTCACAGAGATTCACCTGCCTCTGCCTCCCAAGTGCTGGGATTAAAGGTGTGAGTAACCACGCCTAGCTCCAATGGTGCTTTTTATGGGGCCTCCTATGGTTGCCTTTTTCAAGGATCAGTGAATGGGTCACTAAAATAGGAATCTATGCCAGAAATTTTAAATCGTTTTTCCTAAAAATACCATTAAAGTGTTTGCATTTATTAGAGACTAATTTCCTTCAAATCTGAGTTTCCTCTATTCAAAGTGGACAAACCACTGAGATATTTGCATGAATCCCCAGTCTAGCTATGTGACCTCCTCTGACCTGCCAAAACATGTGACACAGAGACTAAAAGTTAATGCCTAGTCTTTTTACCCTCTCAGGGACAAGCAAACATTTATTCATTAATCAAAATGATTTGTCTGTGCCACAGCTAATGTTTAGGCCCTTGGGACTTTCCAGAATTTTCAGAGCTATCTTCACTGCCATTTGTATTTAACTAGTTAGTAGTACAGAAAAGAAAAATCCTAAAATACCTATTCTTTGGTGCCAGCAAAATTCAAATAGAGATAATCAGGGAGATTGTCTCAAACTCTCAAAAGCCATTATTGTCTTTACCATCTAGAAGTGAGGACCAAGGAGTATGACACAGAAGAGGCTGATAACTATTTATAAAAAGATATCTACAACTGGGTGTAACGGCATACCTGGAATCTTAGGCATACCTGAAAGGCTAAGGCAGGAGGACTGCTGCAAGTTCATGGCCATCCTGGTCTGTATAGCAAGTTCCAGGATAACCAGAGCTTCAGAGAGAGGCCCTGTCTTAAAAGAGCTGGGAGGCAGAGAGAGAGAGGAAAGGAGGAAGGGAGAGAGGATAAAAGAAAGTAACAGAGAAGAAAAGAGACAAGATACATACAGGTAAGCAATGGGTCCTTGAAGCAACCTGCAAGGAGCTAACAGTCCTCCCTCAGGAGTGGCAATGAATAGCAGCAGCCAGCTGAGAGTCTCACTGCTCTCCCTTCAGACTAAAGGAAATCAGAGGTCAGGGAAGTGGGAACCAAGCTAGATATAATCACAGGGAAAGCCCAAGGAAACTAGTTATTTGGCTATGACCTTTTAATTTGCTTTGTTTTTCTGAGAACTAGAATTCTAGTTGTCCCTTTTAACTGAATTCGAGATACAATCAGCCTGGACCCAAGTGACAAATCTAGATAACCTGGTGGGAGAGCCAATCCCTTGAGCTATCTGTGTTGATAAGGTGGCTGTCACCTTAAGAATTCTGCATTCTGACCCACATTGCAGAAGGGGCCACGGAGCAGTAATCTGTTTTAAGCATAGTTTATACATAATTCATCTACTATAAAATTGCAATTTATACTTGGGTACATTCCCGGACTTGTGCAATCACCAATACTATCCAATCTCCCTTAGATGTAACCTTATAACCATTAGCAATCATTCTCTCTTTAGTCCTCCAGCAACCCCTGATCTATTTTTCTATTTATGAATTTGCCTATTCTATAATATTTCACCTAAATGGAATCATCTGCTATGTGGCCTTTTGTGGCTATCTCCTTTCACTTAGCACAATATCTTTAAGAGCCATATATTAGCACGTCATTCCTTTGTATTGCTGAATGATACTCCATTGCGGCACAGTATCTCACTTGGTTGCTCTATATTCTCCTGAAAAAATATTTGGGTGGTTTCTACTTTTGGGATGCTATGAATAATGCTATTATAAACATGGTGTAAAGTGTTCGTATTCGTGTTTTCATGTCTCTTGCATATATGCTTCAGAGCGAAGCGAAGCTGTTAGGACAAAGGCGAACTCTGTACTGGTATTTGCTCCGCCCATGACCTCAGGCTATAGGCCCGAAGGAGAGTCTTCTTAGGTTCGTAAGTGAGCTCTGGAAACTACAGGAGAGAGTTGGCTCAGCGGTTAAGGGTAGTGACTGAACTCCCTACCCCCACGGGTTCGAGTCTCGAACCTGTCTAATAGCACCTATCAGTTCATTGCCATTAGCCGGCCCCTCTCTCCTCTTTTCTTAGGAGGTCCCCTCTCAGGCCTATAGCGCAACGTCATGGGCGGAGCAAATACCACTACAGAACTCTGTATTTAATCTTTTGAAATCCCTTTCTCCACTGGTCCACCTTTCTTTTCTTTCTTTTCAGTTTTGGTAAATGGATCCAGGGTCTCATGCATACTAAGCAAGTGCTCTACCACTAACCTACACCACAAGTCACTTGAAATCACTTCCTTTTGAAGTGAATATCTATCTACAAAAATACAAAAATCAGGGCAGTGAAGACAGCTTAGTCAGTAAAGTGCTTGCTGTGCACAAATGAGGTCTTGAATTCAACCCCCAGTACCCACGTTAAGAAAGAAAAAAAGCAGAATGCAGCAATACACTTGTAATTCCAGCACTGGGGAGGTAAACACAGGAGGATCCCTGGGAATCACTGTCCAGACAGTCTAGCTGAATTTGTGAGCTCAAGGTTCAGTGAGAGACCATGTCTCAAAAACTAATTTGGATATACCTAGACCCTAGAAGCTTCTTATTGCACCCCTAGTCCTTAAGCACTGCTATGATAAGCCTACACCTTATGCTACCACTACTTCGAACATTTTATTAATCTTTTGTTTCCGGTTTCTTGTATTCTAAATCATGCTATAAGGTCTATCTACATTGTTGAACATAATTACTCTGTGTTCAACCTCTCTGCCTTGTAACTGGGGAGGTGGGAGGCAACACTTTCTTTCTAGGGTCAGAGTATAAATGTTTAAAACTTTGTGAGCCATGTGGTCGATGTTAGGTTTATATGTCTCTATGTTGTCATTCAAAAGCAGCAAAAGACCAGACATACTTTCACAGCTGTGGCTTTGGTTCAATAAAACTGTTTATGGACACTGAAATTCAAATTTCACATAATCTTCATGTGTTACAAAATACTTGGGGCTGTCAACAATATTAAAACGTAAAAACCATTTGACTTCAACAATATAACTGTCTCAGCTCAGAAGTCACACAAAAGCAGGTAGCAAGCTGGGTTTGGCCCATGAAACAACGTATTTTGCCATCTCCTACTCTGTTATTTGACTGTAGAACTAAGTTCCAATGTATTGCTCCATTCCACTATGGACAGGTTTTTGTTGTGATCCACTGGGACTAGTTCAAAGTTAAGCAGCCAGTTGTGCCTCATAGGGTTATTTAAAGGACAGAATGAGGTTCAGAAATACCAATAAAGAACATTACTAACATTTTGACCTTGACATTTTGAGATAAAAGGCAGTTCCTAATACACACACACACACACACACACACACACACACACACACACACACACACACACACACTACCCACACACACTCTAAGGTTTCTATGAGATTCTCCAACCAGAAGGATTTCCCCCAACTAATTAATTCTTCCAGTTTCTTGTTGCTTTGGTTCATGAATAAAATATAATGGCTGCATTTCTCTAATAAAGTATTCAAGGACAGTATTAGAGGTCACCTCTAGTGAATAGCATAAGACTCAATAGGAATTCTAGAAGTGCACAGCTGGAGGAGAGGACCTGAGAATAGCATGCTCAGAGACAGGCCTAGGTCAGGTGGCTTCTAAAAATAAGCATCACTCCCCTACAGGGAAAAAAACCCTTCATTTCTTACAGATTTTCTAGCCAATTCCAAATGACTAATCCACAAATAGCCTTTTAAAGGTCTTTTTCTTGTAATCTACATGGGTTACATAAAGTGCTCAACTCAGGAATTGGTACGGCTCACACATAGTGTCATCACATATGACCACCAGAGGGAGCCTCTCAGGATCTCCTGGTTCAGCCAGCAATTGCTCCAGCAACCAACTCAACCCAGCCTCATTGGAGCTTCTCTGCTGGGCCTGTAGGTTGCCAGAAGTCCCAAACTGAAGAGCCCATGATACCAACTGAGCACTGAGGAACAGGAACTGCTCTAAAACTCATGCCAGTTTCTCTGTTCCCTTCAGTAGCTTCTCTTCTAACCTGCTCCGACTCAAGCACATCCCTAAACATGCTTGCAATAGATGACTTTTAAACACAAAAGGGTGAGCCAAACAATTCAGACACATCAGAATACACATTATGTGATTCTATATATGGAATATTCAAAAACAGGCAGAACTAGGCTGTGATTCACAAGAATGAACAATTCAACGGTAATTCTACAGAGAAAAGCAAAGACACAAACAACAAAAGTCACAAGACTGGTTTAGTGACGGATGGGGGCAATATGTTGTGTCCTGACCAGGGTGGCTGGGGGTTTCAGGGAATTGCTCTTAGACTTGGCAGTCAGATATAGGGGCATCATCAGCCCACTGGCTTTGGATAGCCAGGCCACTTTCTCATTCTCCGCTTTGTTCTCTGGTGAAAGGAGTATTGAGAACTCACACTGAATAATGATGCCCCAGGTTGCCTTTCCTCAGAGCCCAGAGTCTCTGCACTCAACAAAATGTTTAAACACTGCCATCCAGTACAAAGTAACCTCTAGCATCACATTGCCCAACAGAGAACTGTGCTACTTTTTTTTTGTTTACTTTGTCTGTTTTCTGTTGTTCTATACCTCAGACTGCCTAAAACTTACAACAGTCCTACTGCTTCAGTATCTTGAATTACAGACATTCACCACCATTATGCACTTAATGTTCCTAACCTGCCTGAGTGGATGGAGGCAAAAATAAATTTGCCACAAATATTTTAAGGCAGTAGAAAATATTGCTCTAGCAATCTACTCATACTGCTTAGAATTGAAAGATTAAAAATGGAAGTTTAAAAACAGTGAAGAGCCAGCTATGGTCATGCATGTATATAATTCTAGCAGTCTATGATACTAGGACCCAAGAGAGGGCCCCAGTTTGCTTTCTTTTGCTGTGATAAAAACATCATGACAAAAGCAAATTGAGGAGAAAAGGGTTTATTTCATCTTACATTTTACAGTCCAACAACAGGGGAAAGCAAGGCAGCAAGCCAAACAGGATAAAAACCTAGAGGCAGGAACTGAAGCAGAAGCCATGAAGGGGCACTGCTTACCAGGTTGCTCCCCATGGCTTGCTCAGACTGCTTTCTTATCCCACTCAGAACCCGTTGCCCAGGGATGGTACTGCCCAAAATGGGCTGGCCTCTCCCACATCAATCACTAATCAAGAAAATGCTTCCATAGACTTGCCTACAGGCCAATTGGATGGATGAAATTTCGTCTTCCCATATGACCCTGGCCTATGTCAAGTTGACAAAAGAAACTAACCAGAACAGGGAGAGAGAGGAGAGTCAGGATTTCAGTGTCCTCCCACACTATATAGCAGGTTTTAGCTTTAACTAGAATATATGAGACTCAGTCTCAAGGGGAAAAAAAAATGAACGAAGGAAAAAAAAAGGAAACATAACAGAGCAACCAAGATTTTATTTTCTACCTACATGTCTGTCTCTCTATCTCTGTATGTCTGTCTCTCTGTTTCTGTGTCTCTGTCTCTGCCTCCCCCCCCCTCTCTCTCTCTCTTTCTCTCTCTCTCTCTCTCTCTCTCTCTCTCTCTCTCTCTCTCTCTCTCTCTCTCTCTCTCACACACACACACACACACACACACACACACACACGATGCAGAGCTAGGTACATGAGGCTCTCCCCATACCTCTGTCCTTAACTTTTACCAGGCACTATTGCCACATTCCAAAGAAATTATAGGCAAGTCTGAAACTTGACCAGTTTTGCCAATGGTTGCAACACTGCTATGTGACCACATAGATGTGAACTGCCTTGTACATGTGTCTCTGTTGTTCTTATCCAATTTCTAGAATAACAACTATATCTGATGTACCCTGCCCACATCACTCAAAACTTTGTAGTAAGCTCCAACTGATTTCTAGTAGCATCTCTATCTCTAACTTTGTTGTGGAAGCCAGGAATGGTGGTTCTGTTCATGTGACATGTTTGAAATGTATGGTTGGGAGCCAATGTTAGCAATGACTCTCAGAACTGGTGTACAAATACCCCTACTCCCTTGCCCCTCCAGATAATTTAAGCACTAACCATAATCTGGCAGCTCCTTAAACCAACCATGAGACCAACCCCTAATGTTTTCAGGCAAATGGTGGAGGAGTGTGAGAATTCAACAGGGAAACTGGTTTTTAAACCCATTCAAGGGGCTAGAGAGTGGATCAGCATGTTTGAGACCCTAGGTTCCATCTACAGCACTGTACAATTATTATATAAAGTATCTCAGGAACTTTATCTGAAATAATTTTTGATACCATAACTAGAACATTAATTGTAGAAAATCTTATTCTAAATGAAACAAAAGCTCAATGCATCTCAAAATAAAAAGAACCACCCAGGCACATCACAATCAAATTGCCAAAACTAGTGAAAACCAGGATCTTTCTCTCTCTATGTTTTACATATTTATTTTTATTTTATGTGTATGGATGAGTATCCATCCTGAATGTATGTCTGTGTACCACATATGTGCAGTGCACTCAGAGACCAGAAGAAGGTGCTGGCTGGATCTTTGAGACTGTAGTTACAGGAAATTATGAGCTGCCATGTCAGTGCTGGGAGTTGAACCTGGGTCCTCTAGAAGAGCAGCCAGTGCTCTTAACCACTGAGCCATCTCTATAAGCCCAAACCAAGGTCTCTTAAAAGCAATGAGAGAGAAAAGATACACAGACAATAAACTGCCATGAGGGCAGATAAAGTACATACACAAAAGCCTTTATAGTTAATCAACAGAGGGGCCTATATATCAGACATAAGGGAAGATCCATCTTAGAAACTGGGTTCCTCAGTAATGGAAGCTCCTCCCTTCATCTTGCTGCCTGTGGGAATCCCCAGCCATTTCAAATTCATTTGAGTTAATGCCATGTTACTTTGAAAAGTTACTGTTGGGGTGGGGGGTTGGAGAGATGGCTCAGCGGTTAAGAGCATTGACTGCTCTTCCAGAGGTCCTGAGTTCAATTTGTAGCAACCACATGGTGGCTCACAACCATTTATAATGAGATCTGATGTTCTCTTCTGGCCTGCAGGCAAACATACAGACAGACCACTCTATATATAATAAATAAATAAATCTTAAATTTAAAAAAAAAAAAACTTACCCAAGGATAAACTTTTCTTTAAAAGTTACTGTTGGGCTAGTGAGACAGCTCAATAGGTCAAACATTTACCACCAATAACTTGATTTTGATCCCCAGGAGCCACGTGGTAAATGGAAAGAACCAACTCTCAATTGACTGTCTTCCGATAAAGCATCATACATGCATGAGCATAGATATATACACAAATACACACATACACATGTAAATAAATAAATAAATTTTTCTAAAGTGTTGGTCAGTGCCTGAGGGTGTAGCTCAGTTCACAGAGTGTTTGCCTAGTATGCAAGAGGCCCTGGGTTTGAATCCCACCAGGAGTGATGGCCTATACTTTTAATCCCCTATGTGGGAGGGTAGAGGCAGGAATATCAGAAATTCAAGGTCATCCTTAGCAAAATGAGTTTGAGGCTGGCCTGGGATACATGAGACCCTGTCTGAAAATCTTTTAAAATTAGCTTTAAAAAATATACTGTAAAATGAACCCTAGGGACAAAATTGTATCAGTTAATAGATGATGGGACATCTGATGGAACTGAAGACAAGGTCATTGGAGTTGTGGAGGTCTCTGGAGTTCAATAGTCAGAGGCAAAAGATGACCAGCAATTCTTGAAAGCACAGTATCCAGCTATTGGCTGGACTTCGTATAAGTTTGAGACCAGAGCTTTCCTTACAGGAAGGTAAGTTTAACCAGACTTGAAGCTACAAAAGATTGGTGTAAGGAAGGCTTGGGTCTAATGATCACCCAACAACAACAAGAAGGATGGCAGAGAGAATGCTGTTGAGTAGGCACACCTCTCCTGGGGTTAAGTTGGAATTTGGCTGAAATAAGGCCATCCAGTGGCCTGCTTTGCAGATCCCCTAGGATCTGTTCTGGCTTTCGCTAGGGAACCTGCACATACATCTCAGGGTGGCCACTAAGACCCGGACTTATGCTGACTTAGCAGTTCTTCCAGGGCTCTGTGGCCTGGTTGTGTTTGCTTACTTCTCAGGTCTTAGTTCCTGGTCTGGGTTGATTTGGCTAAATGTGATACTTACTATTCCTCCTCCAGAGGAAGCCTGCGAGGTGCTTGTTAGCTTAAAAAAACTTTGTGGTCAGTGTATAGGAGGAGCCACCACAGTGAGCTATTTTTCCACACAGCTTAGTCAGACCTTTCACCAACCCTGTTTCTCCCAAAACATGTGAAAGGACTGAAACTTCACCCACCACCCCAGCCACATCAGCCTTGTTCTCTTTGCTGTGGCCAGTATGAGGACACAGGAGGGACACATCAAAGCTGTGTTTGATGGCCCCCTGCATGTAAGCTAACAAAGTCACTAGTCATTGGTGGCTATTTCACTTTTATTAATCTATGAGTGAGACTATCACAGGGAAGCAGAAAACAGATTGTAGAGGAAAACGTGCCAGAAAAAAAAAATGGTCAGCAGAAGGCTAATGTGAGGAATGCCAGGACAGGGAGAGACACAGGGCACAACTTCCCTCAAGCACTGTTTGGCACTGTTATGGTTGAATTGTATTCACCTCCAAATTCCTGTGTCGAAGTCCCAGCCATCAGTATTTCAGAGAGTGACCATATTTGGAGACAAGGTCTTTAAAGAAGTAATTAAGTTGAAATAAGGTCATTAGGATGGAACCCCTAATCCAATAAGATCAGTGTCGTTATAAGACATAATTTGGGCACAGAAACACAACCATAAGAGGACAAGCCAGGGAGAGAGACCTACAAGAGTCTTTTTCCTCACAGCCCTCAGAAGGAAACAACCCCACCCACAACTTAATCTCAGACTATGAGGAATTTGCTGTTACTGAAACACCTGGTATATGATCCTCTGTTACAGCAGCCCAAACAATGAATATAGTAATAACCAGGTTTTGTGTGGATGTGTCTGCCTTTGCCCACCTGAGAGATGAAAGAATAACCCCAAGTGTCTTTAGTAAACTACTTCCACACTGTTTCGGAGAAACATGGCTTCCAACAAACCACTCAGTGTAACCAGGGAGCATCAGGGTCCCAAAATGATCATTGCCTGTTGGGCATGGCAAAAGGCCTTGGGGCCTGGGCTCTATGCAACCTGCTTCTCGTGGTGTGTGAGAATTATGTTCTTTCCTGCCTCACTTTATTTATATGAACAAGGGCCCATGGTAACAGTTCTTGATTCATAGAGTTCCAGGAGCCCTATGAGTTTAACGCATATAAAGTGCTTGAAGAAGCACTAGGAGCCATATACTCATTATTGTTGCTGTTATTATTATTATTTTGAGCTTTTTCTTTTTGTTGTTATTGGGAAGTGTCTGTGGGGAAATTCTAAGTAGCTGGCTCTTGGCAATAGCAACGCAGAAATCTCACAGCCCCATCCCCCTCTTGGGTGAGGGTGGAGAACACTGGGTTGATTGTGTCACTAGAGGCCATATGAGGTTGGCCTGGTCTCCTTTCCAACACACAGGCTAGGTTTCAAAATGGGACAAATAGCTGTGTGGGCCCGGGGCTGTAGGAAGCCTGCCATGCCACACAGCAGCCTGCTCAGTCCTGTAAGGCAGATTGGGATAGCAGGGTACAGAGAGCACTGGTGGGCAGGGAAGAAGTGAGAGGAGGCAATAGGAAGTGATCTTCTCTGAGCTCTGTGTGCTACAGGTTTGTAATTTGTTAACACTTTGAAACAGGGCCAGTTTAGTTCTCCTATGTCTCTATGCATTCCTTTGTTCCCAGCCTCCCTCTGTTTGAGACTGTCTCCTCTTGGGTCCTGTGGCTCTCAGCCACTAAATGGCTAATGGGGAGCTCTTGTCACTGTCACCAGCCTGGTGTTTAGAGGGCCAGCAGCAGAGATGATTGCATCACAGCCCCCTCACCATCCCAAAGTCATCTACAATTTTTACATCCAGCAGATACCTGGTAATGACTGGAAATATTTTATTATTTTTTTTGTCTTTTTTTTTCCAGAGCTGAGGACCAAACCCAGGGCCTCTAACAAGCGCTCTACCACTGAGCTAAATCCCCAACCCCTGGAAATATTTTAGGGTGTCCCAACTAGAGGGATTGCTATGTAGATGCAGGTGAGGGGAACTGTTAAACATCCTACACTACCACCACCATAAAGAACCTTGCAGCCCCAACAGGGTGTGGTGGTGTATGACTGTAATACCAGTATTTGGAAGAAGCCAGCCTGGGCTACAAGTCTGAGAGCCTGTCTCTAAAACAACAGAAACAAAACAATCACACAGCCTCAAATATACATAGTATCAAGTTGAGAAACTAGCCTAGACACACAACAGAGATGCAAGGAATAGCTGATGGATTAAAATGTTATTAAAGAGATTGGAGGAATGGCTTGGTGAGTAAAAGCATAGGCCACGTATATGTGAGGACCTGAGTTGGAATTGCCAAACACACATAAAAGCCAGATACAAAAGCCGGGTAGTGGTGGCGTATACCTTTAATTTCAGCACTTGGGAGGCAGAGACAGGCAGGTCTCTGTGAACTTGAGGTCAGCTTGGTCTACCGAGTGAGTTCCAGGACAGCCAGAGCTATACGGAGAAACTCTGTTTTGAAAAACTAAAAAAACCTAAAAAAAAAAAAAAAAAGCCAGATACACAGCATGAACATCTGTGATGCATGCATCTATAATCCCAGCACTCCTATAAAAAGACTAGAGATGGAGACAGGAGAATCCCTAGAAGCTTGTGGGCCAGCTAGCCTTGTATATGCAGTACAAAAAGAACAAAGACCCTGTCTCAAACAGGGTGGAAGATGAGGCCTCACACCAAAGGTTGTCCTCTGACCTCTCTATATATACCCACATTCACACACATGAATATACTTTTATGTGTAAACACACACACCTGCACATGTGGGTGTGCATGCATACACACTCAAAAATAAACTAGTGTTGTTAAGGTGTTGAGCAGAGGAGTGAATGAATAATGAGGTTCATGTCTTATGGAAATGCTTTTGCCATATTCATATTAATGTTAACTGGTCTTTTCTAAGGACATTAATGCCTTTGGGTCTTTTAAGGATTCGTTTTATTTTTTTAAATTATACGTATGGGTATGTGTCCGTATGGCGGCATGTGCACTTGAATGAAGGTGCTCACCAAGGCCAGAAGTGGGCATTGTCTCTCTTAGAAATGGAGTTACAGGTCGTTGTCAGTTGCCTGGTGTGGGTGGGGGGAGCTGACCTTGGGTCCTCTGAAAGAGCATTGCTAGTTCTTAATCATTAAGCCATCTCTGTAGCCAACTGCCACACTTTTTTGTTGTTTTGAGGCAATGTCAAACTATACAGCTTAAGCTGGCCTAGAACTCATTATGTAGCCCAAGGTAGCCTCAAACTGTCAATACTCCTGCCACAGCCTCCAAAATGCACCACCACACTTAGCACATAACTTTGGTTTGCACTGAACCACTGTTTAAGGAGCACCTTCTTCAAGCTCACAGCACTGAAGAAGACAGACTGGAAAAAAATAATGATATCTCAATTGTTCACACTTAGCTCTATCAAAACTGGCTGCTTGATCTTAGACCAGTCATTCAGCTTCTCTGGATATCTACTCCTCAGAAGTAAATTACAAAAATTGTTTTGATTTTGAAGTTTACTTCCAACATCTAAACACTGTAGTTTCATCTCAGGGGATTGCTTCCTCTTTAGAGATTTTCTAGTTATATAAAAACCATTATCATTGATTTAAAAAGAGTGCCTAATCCACATGTCTATCAATCATCATTGGTGTGGTAAACTCCTATACTGACCTTGAGATAGGAATGTACTGTGAATATTCGGATATAAATTAATCCTCTAACAATAGCTAGAGAAACAGAGCTGTCAGGTACTCAGGTGCTCTAATTTTATCTTTTTTTTTTTTTTTTTGAGACAAAGTCTCACTCTGTAGCCCAGGCTACTCTGGAATTCACTTCATGTTGGCCTCAAACTCTTCACAGTCCTCTGCATCAGCCTCCTTAGTGCTGGGATTACAGGCATGAGGCATCATACCTGGCTACCCAATTTTATTTCTTATGGTGCTATTTACAAGAACACGAATTGAGTCACTGCTGTAACAGGGATGAATTTTTAAGGCATTCAGAGCAAAGGAGCTAGATGTGAAAGTGTATTTTATGATTCCATCTACGTGAAATTCGAGAATAGGCAAACCTGTGCTAATAGGAACCAAAATGGTAGTGGCCACTCTAGCAAATGGGACAAGATAGCGTCCTTGGAAAGTCTAGTAATGTTCAATGTATAGATATACCAAAATTAATGGAAGTAATCTTCCTGAATCTGACTATATTCATTTTTTTTTGATTTACTTATTTTATGTGTATGTGTTTTTGCTTGCATATATGTATGTATGTGTGTATATATTATATATTATATATAATATATATATATAATATATATATATTACATGTGATCCTGCTGCTTATAGAGGTCAAAAGAATGTGAGATCTACTGGAACTGGAGTTACAGGCAGTTTGAACTGGCATATGGGTACTGGGAAGCAAACCCAGGTCCCATGCAAGAACAATAAGTACTCTTAACTACTGAGCCATATCTCCAGCCCCAATTTTGTACATACTGCATGTCATGACAGGGGAGAAAAGAGTCAAGTGATGACATACTATATAGATGGGTGTGTCTGCACAAGCATTTTCTGAAATAGTATATAACCAGATTATCTATAGGTTAGGGAGTAGGGAGTACAAGAATGTAAGGGAATAAAATGGTCTTTATGTAACCTTGAAATTGTCACCATGTCCATAAATGCCTATTTCATCAAAAATAAGGTATTATTTTTCATTAATATGTAATTAACATCATGATGTATAAAAGAAGCTCATCCCTGCATATGAGAAAGAAAATGTCTGTTGGGTTGCTTCTGAAAACATAGTTAAGCAAAAGACTAACAGTGAGACTTTTCTACATCCAACACACCCACTGGATGAGCAGGGAGGGGCCATGCTACAAGGCACTGAAAATAATACAGTTAGGAGAATAATTCTCTGTCTTCAAATTAAACACATATTAAAGAGATCTCAAAAAAGTACTAAAAATAAAAAAAGTAAATTGCTTTTATCATGGCGTTTTACCTCTTCAAGTGGAGTACTTCAACAAGAATCTCCAAAATGTAAGACCCCCTGCCCATAAACATATGTATAAGTTATCCATTGCTGTGTAACAAATTACCCAAAACACAGTCATAGGAAATAAGCATGTCTTATCTCACTGAGTGTCCTAGTTTCCTTTCCTGTTGCTGTGATACAATACCCTAACAAAAGCAACTTCAAGGGAGAAGGGGTTTATCTGGCATACAATTGCATATGACAGTCCATCATTGCAGAGAAGTCAAAGCAGTGGGAACTTAAAGCAGCAAATTACATTAACAGTCAAGGGCAGGAGAGAATAAATGCATGAATATTTATTGCTCAGCTAACTTTCTATACCATTATACAGTTCAGGAGCCAAACTCTGGGAATGGTGCTGCCCACAATGGGCTACGTCTTCCCACACCAATTAATGCAATCAAAATAAATCTTCCCCCACACGCCTACTGGTCAACCCAATCTAGACAATTCATTATTGAGACTCTTTCCAGGTGATATTCATTGTGTCACATTAACAATTAAAACTAATTATCACGGTGTTTGGGACACAAATCTGAGTGTGCCTGAGCTAAGTCCCTAGGTCCCAGGCCTCTCAGAAGACGGCCACAACCTCAAGCCTCAGCTGGGGCCAAGAGATCTGTTGCCAAGTGCAACCATGCCACAACTGGTTTTGGCTCCCAACACAAGGCAGGAATGCTCAGCATCTCGCTCCTGTGCTGGAGTGACTCAAGAGAGAGAACACATACCCAAGACTGAAGTCTTGGTTCTTTATACCCTAGTTTTAGAAGTGCCACATCTTTGTCCCAGCCATTTTATATCCATGTGAGTCACTAGGTGTGGCCCAACTGCCAAGGGAAAGGATTATGCAAGATTGTACCCAGTAAGAGGATAAGTCTCAGATTCATTTTACCAAATCAGCATTAGTCTCCTTGGATCATGTGATAGCCAGACACATAACTCTTCAAGTGTCCTCCCCCCCCCCCCCCATGTCTACTGCATGTTTGTTCAGTCTGGGATCCAATCAAGGGCCACAAATTTTATTAGGTTCTTTGATCTCTTAGGTATCATTTGATGAAGAATACCCTCATGTCCTCATTCTAATTTGCTTTTACGATACTGAATTATGAAGAAGCAAGGCCAGATAGCTCAGAGTGAAGGCCAAGCCTTCTGAGGTAACAAGAGTTGTTACCTCTCTGGCTGCAAGAGGAGCTATCTGGACTCAGGGGAAAGAAGCCCAAGCAGAAAGCCACCTGAGGAGCAGATATGGCCAGCAGCTATCATCCTAGATTTCAGCAGCAGCCGGTTTCACTAAAAGCAAACCATTTCCTAAGGATGGGGCCAAGAGAGGAGGGGCAGACAGACATGAGCTGATGACAAAAGAATTGGAGGAGGTACATCCCAAATCCTCAGGCACAGGAGACAAAGAAATATTTTCAGATTCTTCAAACCCTTAGTAAACATGTTTCCCACCTTGCAACAGCACCAGGACCACAGTTTCAAGTCTCTTGGAATGTTTCTATCTTCCATTAGTCTGGTCCTTTCTAAACGTGAAGAAGCAGGACCAGAAAGTACTAGTTGGCCCCATCTTACATATCTTGCATCTACGCTAAGATGAGAAGTAATGTGGCCAATTGTCTACCCTCATAAGTGTGAAGACACATAGTCCTATCCTAAATCTTAAGGCCTGCATACATGGCTTCCCTAAGATACCTGCCAGATTGCTGGTTCAGCAGATGGTCATGTTGACCTCCTCATAGCTGTGGGGACCCTATTGCCATCCTTACTTCACCATACCTGGCCCCAGAACAAAGCATCTCACTCCATCCTTCAGATACCTCCAGTGCAGCCTGTCATTCTCACCCTTGCAAAAGGGAAAAATGGCATCTTCACTGGACACTTTTCACCCAGATTGAGACTTATAATGTATACAGGTTTGCTGGGCAGATGTCAGCCCATGACTGGCTAATGCCTGTTTCTTTGTCCCCAACACTCACTTTTGTGTCAGTCCAGCCCCCAACTACAAATGCCATGCAAGCATCCCTCTCCTCTTCCCTCAGAAACTGCAAATGATAATCTTCAATAAAGAAAGCCTTCACATTTATAATTCGCGTATACCCAGTATGACAATTTCAGAACAAAGGCTCCACATCAAACAAATCACAAAAAAAAAAAAAAAAAAAAATCTGGAATGTAAGAGCTGGAAAAACATTTAAAGTACATCTATGGGCTGGGACTATGGCTCAGTGGTAAAGTGCTTACCTAACAGACAATACACAACCCTAGATTCCACCCCCAATACCAGGGTGGCAAAAAGAATAAAGCTATTGTCTAAATCAGTAACTCTTAACCAGGGTCAATGTAATCCTTAAGCAGGTGGCAATGTCTGGTGACATTTTGGGTTGTCACAACAGAAGGAAGAGCTTCATACTGGCATCAGTAGGTGGAGGCCAGACTAGGCTAAACATCCTACAGTGAATCAGATGCCCCTCATGGCCACCCTAAAGTTAAGAAACTGTAAACCAAATGACTTTGTTACTTTAAGAACGAGAAAGCTGAAGTCTGAAAAGAAAAGATCACAGTGACTATTCCCAGGTTATACAGCTGCAAAATCAGAAGTAGCTCCAAGTATCTAAATCACCTGCTTCCATCACTGATTTGCTCTGTCAAGAGTTGGTTCGGGAGAAGAAAGGATGGGGACCTGAGGGTGCTTTGTTTTTGCTGTTAGAAATGGAATCCAGGGTCTCTCAAATATAAAGCAGATGACCTAACACTGAGCTACAATTCTGACTAACCTTAAAGCTTGCAGCCAACCTAAACCAAAGGAAGAAAATCACAATAAATAAATCACTAAATGAACGATACAACAACCCACCAGGATAGGCCAAAGTCTGAACAAAACGCCATCTTTAATTATCAGTTTGAATAGCACTGTTTCACCAAAGTTGCTGGTGGATGGATTTCTTCAGGGAGTAAGTTCCAGTGCAGTTGACTGATGCCTCAGCTTCTAGAGACATCAGGTTTTCAGAAAAGAATGTTAATTCTCCTCCCTAGGGTGCCCACACATGTCCTGGCCACAGACCAAAAGAAAAGGAATGTAAACAGGGTTGGTGGTAAAGAGGGCATTAAACCCCCCACCACGTGCTCACACAGGCTGTCATGCTGGGACTGAAGTCACCTGACCCCTCCATCTCCCGCTGAGTCATCAAGCCCCTTCCTTCAGTGAGCTAATTATGCAGCAAAGCAATTAAGAAGAGTACTGGAAATTCTGAAGGTCCGGGTTATCTCCAACCCCCAGCTCTTGCTAAGCAGCATTTTGTTCTTAGAGATATAGCCATGTTTTACAGTGGCCCATTATCTTTGCAAACTATATTTTATTGTATTTAATTGAATGCTATTATTTTTAAATTTACTGAAAACACCTGCCTGAAAAAAATACGTTTAAACGCTGGTACCTTGCAAAATAATGCACACCTGGCCTGCATATTCCAGCTAAGAAGTTGCCATTCCCCAGCAAGTTTTTGCTTTGAATGAAATTAGGATCACTGCTGAGAAGCAACCTCTGTGAGAAGAATTAATAAAGATATTTTTATTGAGCCAGCACGATGGCAGAAGGAAAATGGTTTATGGTTATCTTTTCAAAGTGGCTCTTGCTCTTGTTCTCTGTCCTTAGAATGCATGTGCTGTAGTCGGTACATATTTTTCTCCCCCTCCTTGCAAGAGGCTCTTATTTTTCTGTCTGGCCCCTGCCCACTTTCTGCAGGTGAATACGCCACCCAACTCACGCATAGACCTGCATCAGGCCACTCCCCATCTGATGCTTGCAACAGCAAAAGGAGCAGGAGGAAGCAGCTGTGGGCAGCACGCTCTGCAGCAGCCAAAGGCCCCACTTTCGGTTTTAAGGGGTGCTGCCAGGACACCAAGACCACCGACCCGGGCTCCACCTGGAGCGTCTCCACTGTTTGGAGCTCCATGAAGGGCATTCAGGCACCATGCACCCCTTACCTGCAGTGCCGCATCTTGCAGCCTGGTGGTCCACCTGGACAGCATCCTAGAGCATCCTTTCTTCAGCACGTCTGCTGCGAGTGCTGTGACGTCATCAGGAGGCGGGCTCCACGCTGCCACGTGATGGATTTGGAGTCCTTGGGCTGGGAGCAAGACCGGAGGTCCTAGAGTGGGGTGTGGGAAGACCCTGGATGTTCCAAAGGAGGCAGGTAATGGTCAATCTGACCTCCTTTCAGAGTGTTTGTCTTGATGCATGCCTATTGCTTGGCCTTGTTTGGAAAGTTAGGGTAAACAGTACACAGGAGCAATCGACATTATTACAGGTTCCAAGCATATAATAGGATTTCAAAAAAAAAAAAGAGTAGCAATAAGGAGATTATTGTGGAATGGAACACAATCTGGTGTTCTACTTTATCAGATGCAATAAAGAAATATATTTTACGAAAATCAAAAATGACACCTGAAATATGCATGAACACACTGCATTTGAGGTTTGGTGTTCCAAAGTATATGCCAAGTATTACACTCAAGCAGTTCTTGCTGAAATATTCTGCTAAGTGTACCGATAACTAATACTTTTAATTATTCTCAGTAGCTGCATTACATTAGTTTTATTTGCTAAGGGAAACAAAAACAGTGGCACTACACATTAATACTACTCACTGCAATATTTGATTATTTAAAATAAAACACTGAGAACACAACTGTATGTGTCTGTGTTTATTTTTCTTAACTCCTGGGTAAGCCATTTCATCTCTCAAGCATGAGTTTGGTGAAAACAACTCATTATTTCAGTTTGTCTAATTTTTCTGACATTCTGAAGAAGTGAGTCACTTTACTATTATAATGCACATTGTCGTTTTCATTGACAGTAAAATAGCCTTTCTTTAAAGGCTTTTAGAATATTCCGTGATCAGTTCATAAATTGGAACTAGCACATTTAGAACTTAAAGCAGCTCATGTATAAAATCTTTGTTGTTTGCCAAACCACATAAATGTTGTGGGGATGTAAAAGGGCAATGGTGGAAGCTCTTTTCATTTGTACCCCAATTTCACAGGGATTGTTTTAAGTTTAAATCACAATTATAACTCTCCTTTTGCTCACTCTCCTGAAAGACACATTAAATAGACTGTTTTACAAGCAGGCATGAGGTAAGTTGGCTAGCCACTTATTCCAACAGCTTTTATTTCCTTCTATATTTAACCCTGTCCCCTTTACCACCATTGCCTCCAGATTAACCACATTTCTGCTCACAAGGTCAAACTCTAATTTAGGTTAAATACAGCCCTTGCCTCTGTCAGCAATCTATTCTTTTCAAGATCATATTTTTGTAAATTGACAGTGGTGGTGTGGATTTCTAGGTCACTGCTCTCAGGTTTGTTTCCCAGAGTGACAAACAACTTACCTTTATAGCCGTGAGGTTCTCGATACACAAAGCCAAATTGCTACTGCAACCCCTGACTCCTTTGGGCCGAGGGTCTGAAGCACACGGAAACTAACAAGTTCATTTCCCTGCCAGAGGCAAATGTTGATTTCAGCCTCAGGCTCACAGAGGGCCCAGGAGGCAGTCTGGCAGTATCACGTGTTCAGCTCAGCCACTCAGCCCAGCCGTGCCCTCCTGGCCACCTCTTGGCTCTGAAAGATACTTTGTAATGTGGTCTGCCTTCCAACCTTGGTGGAAAAGTGTCTGGAGAGAACCGTGTTTCTGTAATACAGGACGCCCCACCTCCAGTGGCTGGTGCTCCCTGGTCGTAGTTTCCCGGGGTGGGGGCGGGGGTGGAGGACTGCAGCGCATATAACTCACCCTGCTGCCCACAGCTTTCCTTTGTGTTCAGCTTGGCTGAAATGACTAAATGCCTACACCTTCCTCATCCTGGGACATTAAAAAAAAAAAAGGTTAGTTTCATCTTATCTTTACCCAGGTGATTGCTCAATTGAAAGCAAACACCCCCCACCAAACACACACACACATACCCTGTATATACACACACCCTTTCTGTCTGTCTCTGTCTCTCTCTTACACACACATACACACTTTCTCTGTCTCTCTCTCTTAAACACACATACACACACACTTTCTGTTTGTCTCTCTCTCATACACACACACACACACACACACACACACACACACACACACACAAACACACCAGACCTAAAATGGGGCCATGAAATTCCAACAGAATGAAATTATTCTTGTAATATCTTTTACCCTCAAATACCAAAAGAGAATAAAAGTTACTATGATGGTAGATGCTTAGGAAGGAAAAGACATTTGTACCAGGTTAAATGGAACACAATTAGGCTCCAAAACATTATGTACCAAGTGATTTATCTGTTGTTTGTGGGTATAATATAGTTGCAGCTAGTTACACACAAACTTCTATATATGAACATGGAAAATAATAAAGAATAATTTACCAAATTATCAAAAAGTGGCAACTCACCGGCAAATAGGATTTTTAGTTCCCTCCTCCTCCTTCTTCCTCTCCTTCCTCTTCTTTGCTATGCAATCTCATTTCTCCACAGTGACACAGTTTTATAGCAAAAGAGTATGCAGAATACACACTTGTAGCTAATTTTTGATGCGCAGTTTTTATTTGAAGAATCTCCAGTCAAAAGCACAAAGCTTGAAGGAAACAATCCCAGCCCTACTCTGGAGTTCTACCTGTCAGGCACTGGAATTGAGGGTCAATCATGGCATTTTCTCTTTCTTGTAACCATGCTTCTCATTTTTGGAGAGAGAAGGAGGGAGAGAGAGAGAAAGAGAGAGAGAGAGTTGGTTGTCTCCAAAAGCTTCTTCAGATGGATGGGATGAGGTCTCCCTTGGGAATCCACAAAGCATGGCATATCAAGTTGGAGCAGGACCGAGCTCCTCCCCCTGCATCAAAGCTGAACAAGGCGTGAACAAGACACCCCACCATAGGGAATGGGTTTCAAAGAGCCATCTGAATGGAGATGGAGGAGTGGAGGGGGGGCAGTAAGAGAGGAAGGGGGGGACAGGAGGAGAGGAGGGAGGGAAAACTGTGGTTGGTATGTAAAATAAAATAAAAAAGTTTCTTCGGTAGCTGTGGAAGCACAATTAGGCTCTGATTTCTAGATTCCAATGTTATCTTCACATATTTGGAATTTCATAACATAGAATCTTTATCCACTTCCCCCCTCTTCATTATCTGCTCTATTTCCAGAAATGCCACACAAGATTTACAACACAATGTGATTGTTGTTCAGTTTGGCATGCTTTGTTTTGCTTTGAGACAATCTCACTCTGCAGCTCAGGTTGCCTCTTGAGTGTTGTGAGCCACCTTGTACAACTAGAACACTAGTTCTTAGTGGTAATGATTTTACTCCTTTTCCCCTGGGGACATTTTCAGCTGCCCGACCCAGGCACTATAGTGTGTTCCTGGCATCCAGTGGGTGGAGTTGAGAGACGCTAGGGAACAGGCCACAGTGTGCAGAACTGCTGCCCCTGACAGTGAATGATGTAGCCTCAAATATCAATAAGACTGAGGCTGAGGGCCTCTGGCTTAGAATGACTTATAAGGTATGATTAGGTCCCTGCCATTCTGAATATATCCCCCTTGATAATGTGCTGGAGGCTCTGCTATATAATGAAGCACTTACATGTCGGCACTAAAGCATAAGGAAAGAATAACTGCCTGCCTGCACATATACCGTCTCTGAAAGAGCCACAAGAAATAGGTGGTTATATCTCCGGGGAGGAGAACCCAGTGGCTGGCTCTGAGAGGCTGCTGGAAAGTTTTAAGAGTTTTGCAATGCATTTAAATATGTTTTAATCATACATGTCCCAAGCGCTCTTAGGTACATGTGTCAAATATTTAGTGCATTAAGCACATTTATCTTTTGGGTGTCCTTGGATGCTTTCAGCCAGGTATTATCAGCAATAGCACAGGGAAAATGCTGTGTCCTTGTCTTGCAGAAGGGACAGAAGATAGCCTTGACACTGCCTCTTGCTCTCCAACCTGGAACACTGTGTGTTCAGACATGGACTCGTGGTCCCTGCTTATCTCTACATGATGTCCCTGCCCCGATTGGCCCCTTATTTCCTCTGTGAATCCACAGCTCCCAAGACCCTGGCATGGCATGCACCACATTAGACTCAAATAAATTGCTCACATCAGTCCTATAGCTCTTGGAAACAAGAAGAGCTGAATCTACCTGCCAAGGAAAGTCTAACATTCAGCACTATCTCTAGGCCATACCAAGTTACAGCAATTCAGGTTCTGCACAAATGTCTTCAGCCAAGAGGCTAGTGAGATGGCTCAGAGGTTAAGAGTACTTGTTGCTCTTACAGAGGCCCCAGTTTGGTTCCCAGCACCTACATCTGGTGGCTCCAAACTGACTGTAACTCTAGCTCCAGAAGATCAGACACCTTCTTCTGAACTCTGTCTGCAAGTACCTACACTCACATGTGCACATACCCACACACATACATATATACATAATTAAAAACAAAAATAAATGTTAAAGATATTCTCAACCAAAAATTAACACATCTAACATACCATCTTGATATATTTTGAATATGTTACAATATTACTTTCTGTGTTTTTTAAAAAATAATCTCATGTATCACAGACAGTCCTAAAACTTGCTATGTAGCTGAGAATGACCTTGAACTTCTGATCCTCTTTCCTCTCTCTTTCTCAAAAGCTGAGATTGCAGGCATGCATCACCATACCCAATACCTGCAGTGCTAAGGATCAAAGCCATGGTTTTGTGCATGCTAAGCAGCATTCTACCAATTGAACTACATCCCCAGTCCTATCTGTGCTATCTTTTCAAGTCTGCATAAATCTTACTTTTCTCTTCTGTGAATAGGGGCAGTGTTACAGAATCTACCCATGCTGGCTAGTTTTATGTCAACTTGACACAAGTTAAGAGTTATCTGAAAGGAAGGAAACTCAATTGAGAAAATGCCTCCATAAGATCCGGGTGTAAGGCATTTTCGCAAGTAGTGATCAATGGGGGAGGATCCAGCCCATGGTGGGTGGTGCCATCCTTGGGCTGGTGGTCCTGGGTTCTATAAGAAAGCAGGCTGACCGCTGGGCGGTGGTGGCGCACGCCTTTAATCCCAGCACTTGGGAGGCAGAGGCAGGCAAATCTCTGTGAGATCAAGGCCAGCCTGGTCTACAGAGTGAGTCCCAGGACAGGCACCAAAACTACACAGAGAAACACTGTCTGAAAAAACAAAAACAAAAAACAAAAAAAAAAAGCAGGCTGAGCAAGCCATGTGAGTAAGCCAGTAAGCAGCACTTCTCCATGGCCTCTACATCAGCTCCTGCCTCCAGGTTCCAGCCCTGTTTGAATTCCTGTCCTGACTTCCTTCAATGATGAACAATGATGTGGAAATGTAAGCCAACTAAACCCTTTCCTCCCCAAGTTGCTTTGGTCATGGTGTTTCATCACAGCAATAGTAACCCTGAGACACCACCATTTGGAGTTGTTGTGAGGCATACGTAAGCCATTGAGAAAGAGGAAGCAGTGCCCTTTTTTTGGGGGGTGCATGGGAGACGTGAGGGGAAATGTATGTACCTATATATAGTTCTCCTATGTTTACAATTGAGTGGAATTTTTAAGAGTACACACACATACACACCATGCCCAATTTATTTACATGCCGTTGTAAAACTGTATAAACCTATCTTAGGAGGACACATGAGACATATAAAGCCATGGCTTACTGGAAAAGACTGCTCCTCTTACACAATAATAGGCTCCTCAAACAAAAATGTAATTTTTAGATTTATTTTATTTCATCTTATGTATTTTAGTGTTGTGCCTAATATTATGTTAGAGTACCACATGCGTATATGTTGCCCTCAGAGGTCAGAAGAAGGTGTTGGATCCTCTGGGGCTGTTGGATCCTCTGGGGCTGAAGTTACGGACAATTGTGAGCTACCATGTGGGTTCTGGAAATTGAATACAGGTCCTCTGCAAGAACAAGTATGCTTAAACATAGAGCCTTCTCTCAAGTCTCAAACAGCGTGTTTTAAATTTCGATATTTTCTGCATTACAGATGTTTCCATTAATTTTTACTATTATTTTAAGCATATGTGTGTTGTACCTGCATGTATGTTTGAGCATCACTTGCAGGCCTGGTGCCTGCAAAGGCCAGAAGACAGCATTGGATTCCCTAGAACTGGAGTTACAGATGGTGGTGAATTGGCCATGCCAATATTAGCTTCAAACCCAGTGCTCTTAATTGCTGCAGAGCCGCCTCTCTATCCCTTTGTACTAATATTTACATTAACAAATAATGTATTCTTTATTGATGCTTTTTGTGGTGCTCTTAAACTTTGCACACAAGGCAATTGCCTCCCTTGCCTCTAAAATTCAGCGATGAGTATCTAGTAAGTTATTCTGTGAATTGTGAGTCTTAAGAAACCCTATTCCAATTGACTTTGCATCTTGAGTATTTCATTATTGATGTTTCAAGACTGGGTTTGTCTGTGTAGTCTTGGCTGTCCTGGAACACGGCTCTGTAGATCAGGCTGGTCTCAAATTCAGAGAGTCCTCCTGCCTCATTTACCTCTCGAGTGCTCAGATAAGTGTTGAACCCCGCAACTGCCCCTGCACGATAGTGAAACGTTTAAAACAAGTGACCTAGATGGAGAGATTGTGAGCTACAGTAAAGATTGATTGAAAAAAAAAACTTAACCAGTGATTTGGAGAGGCTACAAATATCGGATGAATGAGCTGGAAGTGAAATGCAGACCTAGAAACTGTGAAGTTGAGGCATGAAGTCAGGAAGAATTGGGATGCAAGATATAGAGATATGGATATGTCTTGAATCTGTTAGATCAACACATTTAAGACTTGTGCTTATATTTTTAGATAAATAGTTCATTGCTCACAATTTGTTCACTACTGTCCTAAGACAGAAGTACAGTGTTCTGAGTCTTAGGTCTGTGGAGATGGGTTTAGCTAGGTTATCTGTCTTGACACCACTAGTACTCCTTAGCATGGGTCAAGAAGACTTTAGGTTCCATTCCCAGTGTTCAATTCCTTTTGCAGCCTGATTTCCCTGGTTTTCTTAAGTTAGTTTTGAGATCTTTTGTTCCCAAACCCAAGACTCCTATGTATCTTTATCCAATGAACACAAATACTTCCCCCATCCCATATATATGCCAATATATCAACCAAAAATTAAAGTAATAAAGATTAGGCTAGATTATAGCAGCTAGGGCTAGAGAGATGACTAGGTGGTTCAGAGCACAGACTAATCTTCCCAGAAAACCATGGTTCAATGGCAGCACCCACATGACAAATTACAATGGTCTGTAACTCCAGTTCCTGAGGATCCGACACCCTCACACAGACATGCATACAGAAAAAAACACCAATGCACATAAAATAGAAATAAATAAATCACTTTTAAAATATAACAGCAGCTATTGTTCCTATGGCTACAAATACCCAAAAATCCAGTAGTGATGGACCGGGTGATTTCTTTAATCTTCTCACCTATCTCCCGCATAGGACCTTATACAGAACCTCTAAGGAATACAGACATTTATTGAGGAGGTGATGTGTGTCAGGTACTGAGCCAAAGCATTACAGGGCTTTGCAGAGATGATTGACATTCCTCACGTGATCAACCCAACCAATGGTCAGTTGGGTCACAAGGAGGAATTTCAGAGGAGGTCTCCAAGTGTCAGGTCCCTTAAATGGCAGTTTACTGTGGTTTTGAGAACTGGAGGTTCACAGAAGGAGGGCAGTTTAAACCAGGTGTGAGAGTCTCCGGTCCTTGGAAGTGGATCTAGCTACATTCTTAAGTCCTGACTACAGGAGTGTTTAACAGACGTCACAGCAGTCTCACAAGTAAGTCCCTTTAGCTGCCCTTGGGCAAGGTTCAGTGTGTGGCTTTAAGTCAGAGAGCTAGACTACTACAGCTGAGGCCTTAAGTTCGACACCCCCTTCCCCCTTTCCTTTTTATGAGTCCACTCTCTCCTGATCTTTTCTTTTCCTCATACATTTCACTCCTCTGGCCTCCTGGATATGGCTCTCTGAGCCATGAGAGTGGGCTGGGAGCACACAGAGGACAGAAAGTCATAATTTAACACCTCAAAAGTTTAATCTCATGTCAACTTTTTCCTGTTTTGTTTTGGTGTTTTTTGGTTTTTCCACACAGGGTTTCTCTGTGTAGTCTTGGCTGTCCTGGAACTCGGCTTTGTAGATCAGGCTGGTCTCAAATTCAGAGAGTCCTCCTGCCTCATTTGCCTCCCCAGTGATCAGATTAGTGTCGAACCCCACAACTGCCCCTGCACGATACTGACACGTTTAAAAAAAGTGTCCTAGATGGAGAGATTGTGAGCTACAGCCAAGATTGATGGGAAAAAAATTAACCAGTCTTTTGGAGAGGCCATGAATATCCAATGAATGAGCTGGAAGTCAGAATGGAGACCTAGAAACTGTGAAGTTGAGGCATGAAGTGAGGAAGAATTGGGAAGCCAGAAATAGATACAGAAATGGAGATAGAGATAGAGTTAGTGAGATAGAGATAGAGATATGGATATGTCTTGAATCTGTTAGATCAACACATTTAAGCCTTGTTCTTATATTTTTTTGATAAACAGTTCATTGCTCACTATTTGTTCCCTACTGTCCTAAGATAGAAGTACAGTGTTCTGAGTCTTAGGTCTGTGGAGATGGGTTTAGCTAGGTTATCTGTCTTGACACCACTAGTACTCCTTAGCATGGGTCAAGAAGACTTTAGGTTCCATTCCCAGTGTTCAATTCCTTTTGCGGCCTGATTTCCCTGGTTTTCTTAAGTTAGTTTTGAGATCTTTTGTTCCCAAACCCAAGACTCCTATGTATCTTTATCCAATGAACCCAAATACGTCCCTCATCCCATATATATGCAAATATATCAACCAAAAATAAAAGTAATAAAGATTACGTTAGATTATAACAACT
Source organism: Peromyscus eremicus (assembly GCF_949786415.1). Lineage (NCBI taxonomy): Eukaryota > Metazoa > Chordata > Mammalia > Rodentia > Cricetidae > Peromyscus > Peromyscus eremicus. The sequence goes on along the minus strand of NC_081439.1, from coordinate 19,640,108 downwards.
AGGGCTGGAGAGATGACTCAGTGGTTCAGAGCACAGGCTGCTCTTCCCAGAGGACCACGGTTCAATGGCAGCACCCACATGACAAATTACAATGGTCTGTAACTCCAGTTCCTGAGGATCCGACACCCTCACACAGACATGCATACAGAAAAAAACACCAACGCACATAAAATAGAAATAAATGAACCACTTTTAAAATATGACAGCAGCTATTGTTCCTATGGCTACAAAAACCCAAAAATCCAGTAGTGATGGACTCAGTGAATTCTTCAATCATCTCAACTATCTCCCCCATAAGACCTTAGACAGAACATCTAAGGAATACAGACATTTATTGAGGAGGAGATATGTGTCAGGTACTGGGCCAAAGCATTACAGGGCTTTGCAGAGATGATTGACATTCCTCATGTGATCAACCAAACCAAGGGTCAGTTGGGTGACAAGGAGGATTTTTAGGGGAGGTCTCAAAGTGTCGGGTCCCTTAAGTGGCACTTTATTATGGTTTTGAGAAATGGAGGTTCACACAAAGAAGGCAGTTTCAACGGGGTCTGAGAGTCTCGGCTCCTTGGAAGTGGATCTAGCTACATTCTTAAGTCCTGACTACAGGAATGTTTAACAGAGCTCACAGCAGTCTCACAAGTCACCTTAGCTGCCCTCGGGCAAGGTTCAGTGTGTGGCTTTAAGTCAGAGAGCTAGACTACCACAGCTGAGGCCTTAAGTTCGACACCCCCTTCCCCCTTTCCCTTTTCATGAGTCCACTCTCTCCTGATCTTTTCTTTTCCTCATACATTTCACTCCTCTCGCCTCCTGGATATGGCTCTCTGAGCCATGTGAGAGGGATGGGAGGAAAAAGAGGACAAACAGCCATAATTTCACACCTCACAAGTTTTATCTCATGTCAACTTTTTCCTGTTTTGTTTTGGTGTTTTTCTTTTTTTTTTGCTTTTTTTTTTTTTGTTTTTAAACACAGGGTTTCTCTGTGTAGTCTTGGCTGTCCTGGAACTCGGCTTTGTAGATCAGGTTGGTCTCAAATTCAGAGAGTCCTCCTGCCTCATTTGCCTCCCAAGTGCTCAGATTAGTGTCGAACCCCACAACTGCCCCTGCACGATACTGACACTGTTAAAACAAGTGTCCTAGATGGAGAGTTTTTGAGCTACAGCAAAGATTGATTGGAAAGAAATTAACCAGTGGTTTGGAGAGGCCATGAATATCCAATGAATGAGCTGGAAGTCAGAATGGAGACCTAGAAACTGTGAAGTTGAGGCATGAAGTAAGGAAGAATTGGGAAGCTGGAAAAAGATATAGATATACAGATAGAGATAGAGATAGAGATGTGGATATGTCTTGAATCTGTTAGATCAGCACATTTAAACCTTATTCTTATATTTTTATTTAAGCAGTTCATTGCTCGCTATTTGTTCCCTACTGTTCTAAGATAGAAGTACAGTGTTCTGAGTCTTAGGTCTGTGGACATGGGTTTAGCTAGGTTATCTGCCTTGACACCTTAGCATGGGTCATAGTCTTCTGTATGCCATTTGAGAGGGTACAATGCTCCTTGGGATTATCGCCAAGAGTCAAAGAACTGGGTTCACTGTGTAGAAGACCTTAGGTACCCTTCCTGGGTACAATTTTCTTTACCGCCTGATTTCCCTGATTTTCTTAAATTAGTTTTGAGTTTTTTGTTCCCAAACCCAAGACTTCTATGCATCATTATCCAATGAACCCAAATACGTCCCTCATCCCATATATAAGCAAATATATCAACCAAAAAAAAAGCAATAGAGATTACGTTAGATTATAGGAGCTAAAGCTGGAGAGATGACACAGTGGTTCAGAGCACAGGCTGCTCTTCCCAGAGGACCATGGTTCAATTGGAAGCACCCACATAACAACTCACAACTGTCTGTAAATCCAGTTCCTGAGGATCTGACACCCTCACCCAGACATGCATACAGAAAAAAATACCAGTGCACATAAAATAGAAATAAATAAATCATGTTTAAAATATTACAGCAGCTATTCTTATGGCGACAAATACCCAAAAATCCAGTAGTGATGGACCCGGTGAATTCTTCAATCTTCTCAACTATCTCCCGCATAAGACCTTAGACAGAACATCTACAGAATACAGACATTTATTGAGGAGGTGATGTGTGTCAGGTACTGGGCCAAAGCATAAGAGGGCTTTGCAGAGATGATTGACATTCCTCACGTGATCAACCCAACCAATGGTCAGTTGGGTCACAAGGAGGATTTTCAGAGGAGGTCTCCAAGTGTCAGGTCCCTTAAATGGCAGTTTACTGTGGTTTTGAGAACTGGAGATTCACAGAAGGAGGGCAGTTTAAACCAGGTGTGAGAGTCTCCGGTCCTTGGAAATGGATCTAGCTACATTCTTAAGTCCTGACTACAGGAGTGTTTAACAGAGCTCACAGCAGTCTCACAAGTAAGTCCCTTTAGCTGCCCTCGGGCAAGGTTCAGTGTGTGGCTTTAAGTCAGAGAGCTAGACTACTACAGCTGAGGCTTTAAGTTCAACACCCCCTTCCCCCTTTCCTTTTTATGAGACCACTCTCTCCTGATCTTTTCTTTTCCTCATACATTTCACTCCTCTGGCCTCCTGGATATGGCTCTCTGAGCCATGTGAGAGGGATAGGAGCACACAGAGGACAGAAAGCCATAATTTCACACCTCACACGTTTTATCTCATGTCAACTTTTTCCTGTTTTGTTTTGGTGTTTTTTTGGTTTTTCAACACAGGGTTTCTCTGTGTAGTTTTGGCTGTCCTGGAACTCGGCTTTGTAGATCAGGCTGGTCTCAAATTCAGAGAGTCCTCCTGCCTCATTTGCCTCCCCAGTGATCAGATTAGTGTCGAACCCCACAACTGCCCCTGCACGATACTGACACGTTTAAAAAAAGTGTCCTAGATGGAGAGATTGTGAGCTACAGCCAAGATTGCTGGAAAAAAAAATTAACCAGTCTTTTGGAGAGGCCATGAATATCCAATGAATGAGCTGGAAGTCAGAATGGAGACCTAGAAACTGTGAAGTTGAGGCATGAAGTGAGGAAGAATTGGGAAGCCAGAAATAGATACAGAAATGGAGATAGAGATAGAGTTAGTGAGATAGAGATATGGATATGTCTTGAATCTGTTAGATCAACACATTTAAGCCTTGTTCTTATATTTTTTTGATAAACAGTTCATTGCTCACTATTTGTTCCCTACTGTCCTAAGATAGAAGTACAGTGTTCTGAGTCATAGGTCTGTGGAGATGGGTTTAGCTAGGTTATCTGTCTTGACACCACTAGTACTCCTTAGCATGGGTCAAGAAGACTTTAGGTTCCATTCCCAGTGTTCAATTCCTTTTGCGGCCTGATTTCCCTGGTTTTCTTAAGTTAGTTTTGAGATCTTTTGTTCCCAAACCCAAGACTCCTATGTATCTTTATCCAATGAACCCAAATACGTCCCTCATCCCATATATATGCAAATATATCAACCAAAAATAAAAGTAATAAAGATTACGTTAGATTATAACAACTAGGGCTGGAGAGATGACTCAGTGGTTCAGAGCACAGGCTGCTCTTCCCAGAGGACCACGGTTCAATGGCAGCACCCACATGACAAATTACAATGGTCTGTAACTCCAGTTCCTGAGGATCCGACACCCTCACACAGACATGCATACAGAAAAAAACACCAACGCACATAAAATAGAAATAAATGAACCACTTTTAAAATATGACAGCAGCTATTGTTCCTATGGCTACAAAAACCCAAAAATCCAGTAGTGATGGACCCAGTGAATTCTTCAATCATCTCAACTATCTCCCCCATAAGACCTTAGACAGAACATCTAAGGAATACAGACATTTATTGAGGAGGAGATATGTGTCAGGTACTGGGCCAAAGCATTACAGGGCTTTGCAGAGATGATTGACATTCCTCATGTGATCAACCAAACCAAGGGTCAGTTGGGTGACAAGGAGGATTTTTAGGGGAGGTCTCAAAGTGTCGGGTCCCTTAAGTGGCACTTTATTATGGTTTTGAGAAATGGAGGTTCACACAAAGAAGGCAGTTTCAACGGGGTCTGAGAGTCTCGGCTCCTTGGAAGTGGATCTAGCTACATTCTTAAGTCCTGACTACAGGAATGTTTAACAGAGCTCACAGCAGTCTCACAAGTCACCTTAGCTGCCCTCGGGCAAGGTTCAGTGTGTGGCTTTAAGTCAGAGAGCTAGACTACCACAGCTGAGGCCTTAAGTTCGACACCCCCTTCCCCCTTTCCCTTTTCATGAGTCCACTCTCTCCTGATCTTTTCTTTTCCTCATACATTTCACTCCTCTCGCCTCCTGGATATGGCTCTCTGAGCCATGTGAGAGGGATGGGAGGAAAAAGAGGACAAACAGCCATAATTTCACACCTCACAAGTTTTATCTCATGTCAACTTTTTCCTGTTTTGTTTTGGTGTTTTTCTTTTTTTTTTGCTTTTTTTTTTTTGTTTTTAAACACAGGGTTTCTCTGTGTAGTCTTGGCTGTCCTGGAACTCGGCTTTGTAGATCAGGTTGGTCTCAAATTCAGAGAGTCCTCCTGCCTCATTTGCCTCCCAAGTGCTCAGATTAGTGTCGAACCCCACAACTGCCCCTGCACGATACTGACACTGTTAAAACAAGTGTCCTAGATGGAGAGTTTTTGAGCTACAGCAAAGATTGATTGGAAAGAAATTAACCAGTGGTTTGGAGAGGCCATGAATATCCAATGAATGAGCTGGAAGTCAGAATGGAGACCTAGAAACTGTGAAGTTGAGGCATGAAGTAAGGAAGAATTGGGAAGCTGGAAAAAGATATAGATATACAGATAGAGATAGAGATAGAGATGTGGATATGTCTTGAATCTGTTAGATCAGCACATTTAAACCTTATTCTTATATTTTTATTTAAGCAGTTCATTGCTCGCTATTTGTTCCCTACTGTTCTAAGATAGAAGTACAGTGTTCTGAGTCTTAGGTCTGTGGACATGGGTTTAGCTAGGTTATCTGCCTTGACACCTTAGCATGGGTCATAGTCTTCTGTATGCCATTTGAGAGGGTACAATGCTCCTTGGGATTATCGCCAAGAGTCAAAGAACTGGGTTCACTGTGTAGAAGACCTTAGGTACCCTTCCTGGGTACAATTTTCTTTACCGCCTGATTTCCCTGATTTTCTTAAATTAGTTTTGAGTTTTTTGTTCCCAAACCCAAGACTTCTATGCATCATTATCCAATGAACCCAAATACGTCCCTCATCCCATATATAAGCAAATATATCAACCAAAAAAAAAGCAATAGAGATTACGTTAGATTATAGGAGCTAAAGCTGGAGAGATGACACAGTGGTTCAGAGCACAGGCTGCTCTTCCCAGAGGACCATGGTTCAATTGGAAGCACCCACATAACAACTCACAACTGTCTGTAAATCCAGTTCCTGAGGATCTGACACCCTCACCCAGACATGCATACAGAAAAAAATACCAGTGCACATAAAATAGAAATAAATAAATCATGTTTAAAATATTACAGCAGCTATTCTTATGGCAACAAATACCCAAAAATCCAGTAGTGATGGACCCGGTGAATTCTTCAATCTTCTCAACTATCTCCCGCATAAGACCTTAGACAGAACATCTACAGAATACAGACATTTATTGAGGAGGTGATGTGTGTCAGGTACTGGGCCAAAGCATAAGAGGGCTTTGCAGAGATGATTGACATTCCTCACGTGATCAACCCAACCAATGGTCAGTTGGGTCACAAGGAGGATTTTCAGAGGAGGTCTCCAAGTGTCAGGTCCCTTAAATGGCAGTTTACTGTGGTTTTGAGAACTGGAGGTTCACAGAAGGAGGGCAGTTTAAACCAGGTGTGAGAGTCTCCGGTCCTAGGAAATGGATCTAGCTACATTCTTAAGTCCTGACTACAGGAGTGTTTAACAGAGCTCACAGCAGTCTCACAAGTAAGTCCCTTTAGCTGCCCTCGGGCAAGGTTCAGTGTGTGGCTTTAAGTCAGAGAGCTAGACTACTACAGCTGAGGCTTTAAGTTCGACACCCCCTTCCCCCTTTCCCTTTTTATGAGACCACTCTCTCCTGATCTTTTCTTTTCCTCATACATTTCACTCCTCTTGCCTCCTGGATATGGCTCTCTGAGCCATGTGAGAGGGATAGGAGCACACAGAGGACAGAAAGCCATAATTTCACACCTCACACGTTTTATCTCATGTCAACTTTTTCCTGTTTTGTTTTGGTGTTTTTTTGGTTTTTCAACACAGGGTTTCTCTGTGTAGTTTTGGCTGTCCTGGAACTCGGCTTTGTAGATCAGGCTGGTCTCAAATTCAGAGAGTCCTCCTGCCTCATTTGCCTCCCCAGTGATCAGATTAGTGTCGAACCCCACAACTGCCCCTGCACGATACTGACACGTTTAAAAAAAGTGTCCTAGATGGAGAGATTGTGAGCTACAGCCAAGATTGCTGGAAAAAAAAATTAACCAGTCTTTTGGAGAGGCCATGAATATCCAATGAATGAGCTGGAAGTCAGAATGGAGACCTAGAAACTGTGAAGTTGAGGCATGAAGTGAGGAAGAATTGGGAAGCCAGAAATAGATACAGAAATGGAGATAGAGATAGAGTTAGTGAGATAGAGATATGGATATGTCTTGAATCTGTTAGATCAACACATTTAAGCCTTGTTCTTATATTTTTTTGATAAACAGTTCATTGCTCACTATTTGTTCCCTACTGTCCTAAGATAGAAGTACAGTGTTCTGAGTCATAGGTCTGTGGAGATGGGTTTAGCTAGGTTATCTGTCTTGACACCACTAGTACTCCTTAGCATGGGTCAAGAAGACTTTAGGTTCCATTCCCAGTGTTCAATTCCTTTTGCAGCCTGATTTCCCTGGTTTTCTTAAGTTAGTTTTGAGATCTTTTGTTCCCAAACCCAAGACTCCTATGTATCTTTATCCAATGAACCCAAATACGTCCCTCATCCCATATATATGCAAATATATCAACCAAAAATAAAAGTAATAAAGATTACGTTAGATTATAACAACTAGGGCTGGAGAGATGACTCAGTGGTTCAGAGCACAGGCTGCTCTTCCCAGAGGACCACGGTTCAATGGCAGCACCCACATGACAAATTACAATGGTCTGTAACTCCAGTTCCTGAGGATCCGACACCCTCACACAGACATGCATACAGAAAAAAACACCAACGCACATAAAATAGAAATAAATGAACCACTTTTAAAATATGACAGCAGCTATTGTTCCTATGGCTACAAAAACCCAAAAATCCAGTAGTGATGGACCCAGTGAATTCTTCAATCATCTCAACTATCTCCCCCATAAGACCTTAGACAGAACATCTAAGGAATACAGACATTTATTGAGGAGGAGATATGTGTCAGGTACTGGGCCAAAGCATTACAGGGCTTTGCAGAGATGATTGACATTCCTCATGTGATCAACCAAACCAAGGGTCAGTTGGGTGACAAGGAGGATTTTTAGGGGAGGTCTCAAAGTGTCGGGTCCCTTAAGTGGCACTTTATTATGGTTTTGAGAAATGGAGGTTCACACAAAGAAGGCAGTTTCAACGGGGTCTGAGAGTCTCGGCTCCTTGGAAGTGGATCTAGCTACATTCTTAAGTCCTGACTACAGGAATGTTTAACAGAGCTCACAGCAGTCTCACAAGTCACCTTAGCTGCCCTCGGGCAAGGTTCAGTGTGTGGCTTTAAGTCAGAGAGCTAGACTACCACAGCTGAGGCCTTAAGTTCGACACCCCCTTCCCCCTTTCCCTTTTCATGAGTCCACTCTCTCCTGATCTTTTCTTTTCCTCATACATTTCACTCCTCTCGCCTCCTGGATATGGCTCTCTGAGCCATGTGAGAGGGATGGGAGGAAAAAGAGGACAAACAGCCATAATTTCACACCTCACAAGTTTTATCTCATGTCAACTTTTTCCTGTTTTGTTTTGGTGTTTTTCTTTTTCTTTTTCTTTTTTTTTTTGTTTTTAAACACAGGGTTTCTCTGTGTAGTCTTGGCTGTCCTGGAACTCGGCTTTGTAGATCAGGTTGGTCTCAAATTCAGAGAGTCCTCCTGCCTCATTTGCCTCCCAAGTGCTCAGATTAGTGTCGAACCCCACAACTGCCCCTGCACGATACTGACACTGTTAAAACAAGTGTCCTAGATGGAGAGTTTTTGAGCTACAGCAAAGATTGATTGGAAAGAAATTAACCAGTGGTTTGGAGAGGCCATGAATATCCAATGAATGAGCTGGAAGTCAGAATGGAGACCTAGAAACTGTGAAGTTGAGGCATGAAGTAAGGAAGAATTGGGAAGCTGGAAAAAGATATAGATATACAGATAGAGATAGAGATAGAGATGTGGATATGTCTTGAATCTGTTAGATCAGCACATTTAAACCTTATTCTTATATTTTTATTTAAGCAGTTCATTGCTCGCTATTTGTTCCCTACTGTTCTAAGATAGAAGTACAGTGTTCTGAGTCTTAGGTCTGTGGACATGGGTTTAGCTAGGTTATCTGCCTTGACACCTTAGCATGGGTCATAGTCTTCTGTATGCCATTTGAGAGGGTACAATGCTCCCTGGGATTATCGCCAAGAGTCAAAGAACTGGGTTCACTGTGTAGAAGACCTTAGGTACCCTTCCTGGGTACAATTTTCTTTACCGCCTGATTTCCCTGATTTTCTTAAATTAGTTTTGAGTTTTTTGTTCCCAAACCCAAGACTTCTATGCATCATTATCCAATGAACCCAAATACGTCCCTCATCCCATATATAAGCAAATATATCAACCAAAAAAAAGCAATAGAGATTACGTTAGATTATAGGAGCTAAAGCTGGAGAGATGACACAGTGGTTCAGAGCACAGGCTGCTCTTCCCAGAGGACCATGGTTCAATTGGAAGCACCCACATGACAACTCACAACTGTCTGTAAATCCAGTTCCTGAGGATCTGACACCCTCACCCAGACATGCATACAGAAAAAAATACCAGTGCACATAAAATAGAAATAAATAAATCATGTTTAAAATATTACAGCAGCTATTCTTATGGCAACAAATACCCAAAAATCCAGTAGTGATGGACCCGGTGAATTCTTCAATCTTCTCAACTATCTCCCGCATAAGACCTTAGACAGAACATCTACAGAATACAGACATTTATTGAGGAGGTGATGTGTGTCAGGTACTGGGCCAAAGCATAAGAGGGCTTTGCAGAGATGATTGACATTCCTCACGTGATCAACCCAACCAATGGTCAGTTGGGTCACAAGGAGGATTTTCAGAGGAGGTCTCCAAGTGTCAGGTCCCTTAAATGGCACTTTATTATGGTTTTGAGAACTGGAGGTTCACAGAAGGAGGGCAGTTTAAACCAGGTGTGAGAGTCTCCGGTCCTTGGAAGTGGATCTAGCTACATTCTTAAGTCCTGACTACAGGAGTGTTTAACAGAGCTCACAGCAGTCTCACAAGTAAGTCCCTTTAGCTGCCCTCGGGCAAGGTTGAGTGTGTGGCTTTAAGTCAGAGAGCTAGACTACTACAGCTGAGGCCTTAAGTTCGACACCCCCTTCCCCCTTTCCCTTTTTATGAGACCACTCTCTCCTGATCTTTTCTTTTCCTCATACATTTCACTCCTCTCGCCTCCTGGATATGGCTCTCTGAGCCATGTGAGAGGGATGGGAGGAAAAAGAGGACAAACAGCCATAATTTCACACCTCACAAGTTTTATCTCATGTCAACTTTTTCCTGTTTTGTTTTGGTGTTTTTCTTTTTCTTTTTCTTTTTTTTTTTTTGTTTTTAAACACAGGGTTTCTCTGTGTAGTCTTGGCTGTCCTGGAACTCGGCTTTGTAGATCAGGTTGGTCTCAAATTCAGAGAGTCCTCCTGCCTCATTTGCCTCCCAAGTGCTCAGATTAGTGTCGAACCCCACAACTGCCCCTGCACGATACTGACACTGTTAAAACAAGTGTCCTAGATGGAGAGTTTTTGAGCTACAGCTAAGATTGATTGGAAAGAAATTAACCAGTGGTTTGGAGAGGCCATGAATATCCAATGAATGAGCTGGAAGTCAGAATGGAGACCTAGAAACTGTGAAGTTGAGGCATGAAGTAAGGAAGAATTGGGAAGCTGGAAAAAGATATAGATATACAGATAGAGATAGAGATAGAGATGTGGATATGTCTTGAATCTGTTAGATCAGCACATTTAAACCTTATTCTTATATTTTTATTTAAGCAGTTCATTGCTCGCTATTTGTTCCCTACTGTTCTAAGATAGAAGTACAGTGTTCTGAGTCTTAGGTCTGTGGACATGGGTTTAGCTAGGTTATCTGCCTTGACACCTTAGCATGGGTCATAGTCTTCTGTATGCCATTTGAGAGGGTACAATGCTCCTTGGGATTATCGCCAAGAGTCAAAGAACTGGGTTCACTGTGTAGAAGACCTTAGGTACCCTTCCTGGGTACAATTTTCTTTACCGCCTGATTTCCCTGATTTTCTTAAATTAGTTTTGAGTTTTTTGTTCCCAAACCCAAGACTTCTATGCATCATTATCCAATGAACCCAAATACGTCCCTCATCCCATATATAAGCAAATATATCAACCAAAAAAAGCAATAGAGATTACGTTAGATTATAGGAGCTAAAGCTGGAGAGATGACACAGTGGTTCAGAGCACAGGCTGCTCTTCCCAGAGGACCATGGTTCAATTGGAAGCACCCACATAACAACTCACAACTGTCTGTAAATCCAGTTCCTGAGGATCCGACACCCTCACCCAGACATGCATACAGAAAAAAATACCAGTGCACATAAAATAGAAATAAATAAATCATGTTTAAAATATTACAGCAGCTATTCTTATGGCGACAAATACCCAAAAATCCAGTAGTGATGGACCCGGTGAATTCTTCAATCTTCTCAACTATCTCCCGCATAAGACCTTAGACAGAACATCTACAGAATACAGACATTTATTGAGGAGGTGATGTGTGTCAGGTACTGGGCCAAAGCATAAGAGGGCTTTGCAGAGATGATTGACATTCCTCACATGATCAACCCAACCAATGGTCAGTTGGGTCACAAGGAGGATTTTCAGAGGAGGTCTCCAAGTGTCAGGTCCCTTAAATGGCAGTTTACTGTGGTTTTGAGAACTGGAGGTTCACAGAAGGAGGGCAGTTTAAACCAGGTGTGAGAGTCTCCGGTCCTTGGAAATGGATCTAGCTACATTCTTAAGTCCTGACTACAGGAGTGTTTAACAGAGCTCACAGCAGTCTCACAAGTAAGTCCCTTTAGCTGCCCTCGGGCAAGGTTCAGTGTGTGGCTTTAAGTCAGAGAGCTAGACTACTACAGCTGAGGCTTTAAGTTCGACACCCCCTTCCCCCTTTCCCTTTTTATGAGACCACTCTCTCCTGATCTTTTCTTTTCCTCATACATTTCACTCCTCTTGCCTCCTGGATATGGCTCTCTGAGCCATGTGAGAGGGATAGGAGCACACAGAGGACAGAAAGCCATAATTTCACACCTCACACGTTTTATCTCATGTCAACTTTTTCCTGTTTTGTTTTGGTGTTTTTTTGGTTTTTCAACACAGGGTTTCTCTGTGTAGTTTTGGCTGTCCTGGAACTCGGCTTTGTAGATCAGGCTGGTCTCAAATTCAGAGAGTCCTCCTGCCTCATTTGCCTCCCCAGTGATCAGATTAGTGTCAAACCCCACAACTGCCCCTGCACGATACTGACACGTTTAAAAAAAGTGTCCTAGATGGAGAGATTGTGAGCTACAGCCAAGATTGCTGGAAAAAAAAATTAACCAGTCTTTTGGAGAGGCCATGAATATCCAATGAATGAGCTGGAAGTCAGAATGGAGACCTAGAAACTGTGAAGTTGAGGCATGAAGTGAGGAAGAATTGGGAAGCCAGAAATAGATACAGAAATGGAGATAGAGATAGAGTTAGTGAGATAGAGATATGGATATGTCTTGAATCTGTTAGATCAACACATTTAAGCCTTGTTCTTATATTTTTTGATAAACAGTTCATTGCTCACTATTTGTTCCCTACTGTCCTAAGATAGAAGTACAGTGTTCTGAGTCTTAGGTCTGTGGAGATGGGTTTAGCTAGGTTATCTGTCTTGACACCACTAGTACTCCTTAGCATGGGTCAAGAAGACTTTAGATTCCATTCCCAGTGTTCAATTCCTTTTGCGGCCTGATTTCCCTGGTTTTCTTAAGTTAGTTTTGAGATCTTTTGTTCCCAAACCCAAGACTCCTATGTATCTTTATCCAATGAACCCAAATACGTCCCTCATCCCATATATATGCAAATATATCAACCAAAAATAAAAGTAATAAAGATTACGTTAGATTATAACAACTAGGGCTGGAGAGATGACTCAGTGGTTCAGAGCACAGGCTGCTCTTCCCAGAGGACCACGGTTCAATGGCAGCACCCACATGACAAATTACAATGGTCTGTAACTCCAGTTCCTGAGGATCCGACACCCTCACACAGACATGCATACAGAAAAAAACACCAACGCACATAAAATAGAAATAAATGAACCACTTTTAAAATATGACAGCAGCTATTGTTCCTATGGCTACAAAAACCCAAATATCCAGTAGTGATGGACCCAGTGAATTCTTCAATCATCTCAACTATCTCCCCCATAAGACCTTAGACAGAACATCTAAGGAATACAGACATTTATTGAGGAGGAGATATGTGTCAGGTACTGGGCCAAAGCATTACAGGGCTTTGCAGAGATGATTGACATTCCT